>NC_090929.1:680908235-681208235 GCF_040938575.1 Ambystoma mexicanum | reverse complement strand
GCCAATGAAGAAAGACAGATTCTCAGGATGAGGAAAGACTTTGCAAAGGACTACAAAGGCTGTGAGTACATGTAACTTTGTCACAGGGGGTAGAAAATGGAATGGAATGTTGTTTTGAGGGATCACACATCACAATTTCACTAGCTCTCTCCCTTCCCAAACCGTTGTCAGGTCTTGGTGATTTATTGGACAGGCAAAATTCCCAACCTAAAATTAACAAATAACGTTCTCATGACTGACTTTTACATGATCTCTTGATAATGTTTTGGTGCCCTCCAGTTTTGAGAGAAATGTACACGGGCAATCTATTGTTGGTTCTTGCTCTCGTGAGGATGTTGTATTCCATTACATCCAAATAATGCCTCTTGAGTTCCTCTCCTCTCATTTGTTAAATATGATGAGGTTGTTCCAAACTTGTTCCCAGAGATCCCTGGTCAGTAGTTCCCTCACATACTTAAGCAATAGAAGAGAATGTGAACATGTAAGCCCCTATGTCCCAGTCATGTGTACCTCATTAACCTAAAGGTTCCAAATCGGCCAGATCCTCTGCCATAACAGTGTAACGCTCACCTGGTTCCCCCGGAGGCGCAGGTCTTGATCTGGCGAGGATACTGTCTTCAGTGTTAGGCGCAGGGTTCGTTTTGCTCCCGGACTGGGCCCCCTTCCCACCGACAGTTTAAGCTGAAGAGTGAGGTGTCTGCAAGGGTAAACCAAGGTATTAGTGTTTGGAAGGTTCGGAAAGTTCCTAGCCCCTCTCGCCCTTTCTTTCCCCGTGGAAGTGGGGTGATATTGCGCTTACCTTATATAGGTAAATGCCGGGCTCTCCATCCTGCGTCTTATGCAGGGGCGCTGTATCCAGTTGCTTCACTGGATGCGAGCTCTGCCTCTTGATAGCAGAGGATTTGCTGAGAGCGAAGACGCCGTTAATGCACGAGCGTGCCTTGTAAGTATTAAAGTTCCTTTTGCCTTGTTCTCTTCTCTTTCAAAAGTCTTAAGTCTGTAAAGTCTATGTCTTTCCCTTTTCAGATGCTGTGACGATGAAGATTATCCTTCTAATGGCACGTAAGTAGAAAGACTGCACTAGCGCTGGAGAATGCTCCGTAATGTCTCTTTTGTCTTTGCAGGTGCTGAGGTGCAGCGCGAACAGATTGAAAGCGAGCATAACACAGGTAAGCAGTCTTGTAACTAAGCGTTACTAACCGATGTATCTTGCCTTACAGGTGCCGGAATGCAGCGCAAGCTGAGTTGGAACGGGCGTAACACAGGTAAGCAGAACTTGTAGTCGAATATTACTGACCGATGTTCTCTCTCTTTGCAGATGTCGGATGCCGGAAGAGAAAGGCAGAAAAAGGCGCCTTGGATGCTGCCGTTGGATTAGGTAAGTAGCTTCACTGCCTTTACTTTAGCCTAACCTGTGCCTTTGTTTTGCAGGAGCTGCAGAAGACTGAAGAAGACTGAAGATTGGATTCCAGCAGGTTATTTCGTGTTCACAGGATCTGGAGCTGGAGGTTTCCTGGAGCTGACATGGTGAGCGTCCTGCTGCAGATGCAGAATAACGCGAAGCACGTGAAACCAATCGGGTGTGGTTTAAATAGCCTTCTGTAGTGCTTAGGCATCTCCTTCCACGGCCCCACCCAGGTAAGAAAAGAGTTCCAGATTTCTAAAAGAGTTCCTGTGTTCTGCTTCCAGGGAGTGGCTCCTGCTCCACCCAGACAGAAAAAGTAGTTCCAGGCAGAGAAGGATCAGGAGACCAGTTAGCTGGTAAGTAAGCAGCATGGTCTGCTACAGGTAGGTCCACCAAGCACTCTTATCCAATATGAGCCCGGCGCTTCCTGTGCCGGGACCAGTCACCATCATGAGCCTGGCGCCACTGGCGCCAGGACAAGGTCCAGAGGGTCCCTATGGGGACTGGCTGGTTCCTGGGATCAGAGTCATGGGCCTGCTTCCAAGGTCGTGGGGCAAGCCCTGACCCCTTGGAAGCAGGGATCATGACAGCACCCCCCCTCAAGGCCCCTCCCAAGGTTGACTTCTCCGGAGGTCTTGGTTTGTTAGGAAATGTCCGATGAAATTTCTTGATTAGTCGGGGAGCGTGTACATGTTCTGCAGGTTCCCAAGATCTTTCTTGGGGGCCGTAGCCTTTCCAGTCAATCAGGTAGTGTAGTTTTGATTTGGAAATCTTGGAATCCAGGATATTTTTGATTTCAAACTCAAGTTCTCCGTCAAATAGGATAGGTTCAGGAGATTTAGTCAATCTGGTTTCTGGTTGAACAGGTTTTAGTAGTGAAACATGGAAGACTGGGTGCATTTTCATGCGAGGGGGTAAATCCAACTTGACCGCTACTGGATTTATTATGGCAGTAACAGAGTAGGGTCCCAGGTATCTTGGGTTAAAGGTGCGTGGTCCCTTTAGGGGTAAATATTTGGTGGATAACCAGACTTGATCTCCTATTTGGTATTGAGGGGCTTCCTTTCGATGTTGATCTGCTCCTTTCTTGTATTGTTCCTTGGCCCTTTGAAGGTGGATAGTAGCTTCCTTGAAGGCTTGGGTGATGGTTGAATGTAGGTGGTCAACTGCTGGTGTTCCAAGATCCTGAGGTGGATCCAGGTTAGAGGTTCGAGGATGATTACCATACAAAAGAAAAAACGGGGTCTTTCCGGTTCCAGAGTGGACTGAGTTATTGTAAGCGTACTCGGCTATCCAAAGGATGTCCTTCCAAGTTCCTCCTGTCTGTTACAGCATGCAACGTAGGTACTGTTCCAAAGTCTGATTGGTCCTTTCGGTCTGACCATCGGTTTGTGGGTGGTGACTGGTGGAAAGCCTCACATCAATTTGAGCTAACCGACAGCAACTCCGCCAGAAGTGGGAGATGAATTGACTTCCTCTGTCTGAGATTAAAACTGAAGGAAAGCCGTGCAACCGAACAATGTTTTCAAGAAATTCTCGAGCCAGGATTGCTGCTGACGGTAACCCCTTTAGTGGGATGAAATGTGCCGTTTTTGAAAATAAGTCTACAATTACCAGGATTGTATTGTATCCGGAACAGGGAGGTAAGTCGGTGACAAAGTCCATGGAAAGGGTATGCCAGGGATGAGGTGGAATTTCAAGTGGTTGTAAGAGGCCTGCTGGTTTTTCCTTAGGACTCTTGTTCTGGGCGCACATTCCACAGGACATGACAAAATTTCTGATGTCTTTTCTCCAAGATGGCCACCAAAAGTGACGCTTGACCTTTTCCGAGGTCTTGGCCATACCCGGGTGTCCTTCCATTAAGGAGTCGTGATAACAAGAGATGACTTGAGTTTGTAAGCTGGTACAGGGTAGATAAAGTCGTTCCTTGAAGTATAATAAGTCGTTCTTTACTGTGAAGTCTTCCCCCTGAAGTTGCCATTTTTGTATGTCCGTTGGAGTTACAAGTTGTTTAACCTGGGTTTCAATTTCTTCAATGGATTGCATGCTGATCAAACCCAGGATTCTTTGTTCAGGAATAATAGGTACGAGCTCGGGGTTAACCATGTGTTCCTCTACTCCGATTCGAGAGAGGGCATCCGCTTTACCATTCTTATTGCCTGGTCGGTAGGTGATTATAAAATCAAATTCGGCAAAAAATAATGCCCAGCGAAGTTGTCTGGAGGATTGAGCTTTGGCTGATTTAAGATACTGTAGATTACGATGGTCAGTAATGACTGTGACTGTGTGTCGGGCTCCTAAGAGATAATGCCGCCAGGCCTTAAAGGCGGACTTAATAGCCAACAGTTCCTTATCGGTAATGGTGTAATTGATTTCTGGGGCTGATAATTTGCGAGACCAAAACGCCACGGGGTGCAACTGGTTGGTTTCTGGATCTCTTTGTGAAAGCACTGCTCCCATAGCAAGGCTGGAGGCATCGGTCTCGACGATGTAAGGTAGTTCCGGGCGGGGATGTTTTAAAATCGGGGCGGAGGTAAATTTAGTCTTTAGCTCCTGAAAGGCTTGTCCTGCCTCGGTAGACCATTCAAAACGTTTGTTTTTTCTGAGGAGAACTGTAATGGGTTGGACTACCCGAGAAAAGTCTGGAATAAACCTGCGATAGAAGTTGGCGAAGCCCAACATACTTTGAACCCCTTTTACAGATGATGGTGAGGGCCACTTGATTATTGCATCTACTTTCCTCGAGTCCATGTGAACTCTGTTAGGTGACAAAATAAATCCCAGAAATTCGACCTCAGTAACATGAAAGACGCACTTCTCTAATTTTGCAAAAAGTTTGTGTTTGCGGAGCCTCTCCAGTACTGCGGTTACATGTTTTCGGTGTTCTGCCTCAGAGGACGAATAAACCAGAATGTCGTCAATGTATACAACTACACACACATCAATGAGTTCACGGAGCACGTCATTCATAAAGAACTGGAATGCGGCCGGTGCGTTACACAACCCGAAGGGCATCACTTGATACTCGAACAGTCCATACTTGGTACGAAAGGCCGTCTTCCATTCATCGCCCTCCTTTATTCGCACCAAATGGTAGGCTCCTCTGAGGTCTAACTTAGTATATATGCAGGCGTTTTTGACTTGGTCAAGTAGTTCTGGGATCAATGGCAATGGATACCTGTTCTTAATTGTAATCTGGTTCAGGGCACGGTAGTCTATACACGTTCTTAAGTCTCCCTCCTTTTTTGGCACGAAGAACAGAGCTGAGGAGGCCGGGGACTTCGAAGGACGGATTAATCCGTTAGCCAGGTACTGGTCCAAATATTGCCTTAGGTGGAGATTTTCAGGTTCAGTAAGGGCATAAATCCGACTGCACGGAGGAGTGGATCCGGGAATCAGGTCTATCTGACAGTCGTATGATCTGTGGGGAGGCAAAGAATTAGCTTGGTCTTTCCGAAAGACATCTTGGAATTCCTGGTATTCAGGAGGCAGTTGCGGACTCTCAGAAACAGTTGCAGCTAGTTTGGTGGAGAGCTGAGGGTAGCAGGTAGAAGCGCATTCTGGAAACCGGATTGTCTTTGCTCGCCAATCAATTTGAGGATTGTGTTTCTCCAACCAAGGAACTCCCAAGATGACTTGAAACTGAGGGGCCTTGATCACATCAAACACGATCTTCTCTTGATGCCCATCTTGGCTTACTAACGTTACTTCCATGGTGGTGTGAGTTACGGGTCCGGAAGCTATTTCCGTCCCATCCACGGTGGTAATGACGTCTTTCACCGTCTTTGGACAAAGAGATAGATTCATCCTGGCGGCCAGCTCACAGTCCAAGTAATTCCCGATTGCGCCACTATCAATGTATGCTTTAATGGCATGCATACGATTAGGTTGTTCAGGACTCACGAGGACCATTGGCATGATGAAATGCGAGGTCAAAGAACTGGTTTTAACGCTCGGCAAGCGGACCTCTACACTTGCCGGGCGAGGTCGTTTCCCGGCTCAGAATTCTCGGTACCTTTATCAGACGCCCCTACTATCTTCTTCTTGGGCTTCACTGGACAATCTCGAAGAAAGTGCCCTGAGTTTCCGCAATAGAGGCATAATTGCAGTTGTCTCCTCCTTTCCCTCTCCTTTTGGGTTAAAGGTCCTTTTACACCCCCTATTTGCATGGGTTCCACGGAATCAGTTCCTTTCGTAGAACTTTGCGGCCTTGAAAAAAGTCAGGTTTCAAATCTGGATCGATCGGCTTTCCGATTCTGTAGTCGATGATCCAATTGCACTACCAGATCGATATATTCGGAACAGTCTTGTGGAGGATTTACCACTTGAGCCAGAACGTCTTTTAATTCCCCACGCAGACCTCTGTAAAACAGTGTGATCCTCTTATCCTCCGGCCATCCGGTTTCCACCACTAGTCTGTTAAATGATGCAATATAAGTCAGAAGATCTTGATTGCCCTTTCGTAGTGAAAGAAGTTCATTGTCCAAGGCCTGTCCCTGATAGTGCCTTGCGAACAGTTTCTCCATACTGGCTTGGAAGTCCTGGAAGTTATGGAGAATGGGGTCATCTTGAGACACTAAAGGAACAGACCAATCTGCGGCACTGCCACTGAGATAAGAGAGCACGAAGGCCACTTTAGCCTGGTCCGTTGGAAAAGCGGCGGGTCTGCACAAAAAGTGCAAGCGACATTGATTGAAGAACACAGCAAACTTTTTTGAATCACCTGAAAAGCGTTCGGGCGGAGCCAAAGGTATATTTCCTGGTAGATTGATTTGTACCGGATTCGAGGAAGCTGGAGGAGCGTGGCCCCCACTTGGGGTTGATAGAGGAGTTTGCCCAGCTTGGGCTTGCAGCAATTGTCTAGCCAAATCGTCTGTTCGCTCTTTGGAGACCACTAACTCCCTCCTTAGGGCATTTGTTTCCTGACGTGCAGCGTGTACTTCCGCCCTCAACTCCCCGAGTAATTGGGCCAACTGGTCTGTGTCTGAGGTTTCCATTGCGCCTGGGCGGGAATTTTGTGGTAAGGCTTCGCGTTCTGTAACGCTCACCTGGTTCCCCCGGAGGCGCAGGTCTTGATCTGGCGAGGATACTGTCTTCAGTGTTAGGCGCAGGGTTCGTTTTGCTCCCGGACTGGGCCCCCTTCCCACCGACAGTTTAAGCTGAAGAGTGAGGTGTCTGCAAGGGTAAACCAAGGTATTAGTGTTTGGAAGGTTCGGAAAGTTCCTAGCCCCTCTCGCCCTTTCTTTCCCCGTGGAAGTGGGGTGATATTGCGCTTACCTTATATAGGTAAATGCCGGGCTCTCCATCCTGCGTCTTATGCAGGGGCGCTGTATCCAGTTGCTTCACTGGATGCGAGCTCTGCCTCTTGATAGCAGAGGATTTGCTGAGAGCGAAGACGCCGTTAATGCACGAGCGTGCCTTGTAAGTATTAAAGTTCCTTTTGCCTTGTTCTCTTCTCTTTCAAAAGTCTTATGTCTGTAAAGTCTATGTCTTTCCCTTTTCAGATGCTGTGACGATGAAGATTATCCTTCTAATGGCACGTAAGTAGAAAGACTGCACTAGCGCTGGAGAATGCTCCGTAATGTCTCTTTTGTCTTTGCAGGTGCTGAGGTGCAGCGCGAACAGATTGAAAGCGAGCATAACACAGGTAAGCAGTCTTGTAACTAAGCGTTACTAACCGATGTATCTTGCCTTACAGGTGCCGGAATGCAGCGCGAGCTGAGTTGGAACAGGCGTAACACAGGTAAGCAGAACTTGTAGTCGAATATTACTGACCGATGTTCTCTCTCTTTGCAGATGTCGGATGCCGGAAGAGAAAGGCAGAAAAAGGCGCCTTGGATGCTGCCGTTGGATTAGGTAAGTAGATTCACTGCCTTTACTTTAGCCTAACCTGTGCCTTTGTTTTGCAGGAGCTGCAGAAGACTGAAGAAGACTGAAGATTGGATTCCAGCAGGTTATTTCGTGTTCACAGGATCTGGAGCTGGAGGTTTCCTGGAGCTGACACGGTGAGCGTCCTGCTGCAGATGCAGAATAACGCGAAGCACGTGAAACCAATCGGGTGTGGTTTAAATAGCCTTCTGTAGTGCTTAGGCGTCTCCTTCCACGGCCCCACCCAAGTAAGAAAAGAGTTCCAGATTTCTAAAAGAGTTCCTGTGTTCTGCTTCCAGGGAGTGGCTCCTGCTCCACCCAGACAGAAAAAGTAGTTCCAGGCAGAGAAGGATCAGGAGACCAGTTAACTGGTAAGTAAGCAGCATGGTCTGCTACAGGTAGGTCCACCAAGCACTCTTATCCAATATGAGCCCGGCGCTTCCTGTGCCGGGACCAGTCACCATCATGAGCCTGGCGCCACTGGCGCCAGGACAAGGTCCAGAGGGTCCCTATGGGGACTGGCTGGTTCCTGGGATCAGAGTCATGGGCCTGCTTCCAAGGTCGTGGGGCAAGCCCTGACCCCTTGGAAGCAGGGATCATGACAAACAGCAGTTGCTTAAAATGTTCCCACACCTCAAGTCATCTAATGGTCAGCTCTTCCCTAATTAAGATATTAGAAACATGCTTATAAAGGGACCTGAACGACTACAATGCCTTTTTATGGCAACTCCCAGCTTCCAAGTTTAGATTATCCCAAATTGCATAACCATAAAGGACATTGGCTGTTGTTTACAGTGACAAGCAGAGATGGATGTCTTTACTGATCAATGTAAGGTTTTATAGAGGAATCTAACAATTCCCCAGCTTGTTGGTTGAGTAGACACAAAACTCTTTGCTTCCAGGGGAGCCAAGAGCCTGTAACCAATAATCTCACCCCAACACAAACTCTGAGACTTCTACCACCCCCTTCAAACCCAAAATGCGTCTGTGAGTCAAAGGTATTCTAGAGTGCAAGATCGTCAACTAGGTCGTTCTTGCTTTGATCACCAGCCCCTTAGCCCTAGTAGATGCCTTGAAAGAGGAAAGATGTTTAAGTCTGTTCTCAGTCTTGGCCAGCATGATAGCACCATCTGCAAATTCACTTGGACGCAGTGGTTGAAGTGGGCGGGAGCGGTGTTCCTCTACTGCTTTTAGTTATGTTTTACCGTTCCTATACTTTTATTAAAAAAAAAAAACATTCCAGAATGGTTTTGTTTTAAAATAAAAATGTAGGAAGAAGTTGAAACTTGCAGTTCAGGGCACTGCACTGAACATTCTCCTAAACAGCAGGTGCCTGGGTTTGGGGTGTGTATTGTGCGGGGGGGGCGGCAATGGGGTTTGTGGGGAGCCGTGCAGGCCAGTAGGGAACATAGTTCCACTACTTCTTTCAGTACACTTCGACCACTGCTTGGACACTTCAGGGGCATATTTTACAGATGTCAGCCCCCACAGCAGTATGCAACTGTAATTTATCAAAATATTAAAACAAATTGGCGGCCAGGCATATCACGGCCTAGATCCAAGATCAATCAGCAACTTGTCAGACTCTTGTCAATTGCACACGAATTGCATCTTTCCTTGTATCCATTAGTGGATGATGATTGTCAGATGTGGACCTCTCCTCCTTCTCCTTGATCAGATGCTTATACTGAAGCCTCTGAATCCTAAATATCCCCTCTTCATCAGATAGATCGGCCAATTTGGCTGTGTGAGAAATCTGTTCTTTTCTACTAAGCAGTTGTGATCAATCAAAAGCGCTTTGGATTAAGGCGCTATAGAATTAACACATCATTATCATTATCCAAGGTGTCAGACCCATCATTCCCCTTCTCCTGTTGGTTCTTACGGGACTACATATGCAAGGGGGTGGCAGAGCCGGCTGTCTGCTCCTGAAGCATGGAGGAGA
This sequence comes from Ambystoma mexicanum, assembly GCF_040938575.1. Classification (NCBI taxonomy): domain Eukaryota; kingdom Metazoa; phylum Chordata; class Amphibia; order Caudata; family Ambystomatidae; genus Ambystoma; species Ambystoma mexicanum. Next base: position 681,199,017 of record NC_090929.1, on the reverse strand, counting down.
TTCCTGAGAACCCTGAAGACTTCTTCCCCAACTATGGCAGTTGGGGAGCAGGTGCAAGTGGATCTAGGTCACCTGGCCTAAGCCCTGCCCACCTGGTGCCTTCCTGCCTGCCGCTCTTTTTCACCACTTAGCAAGCCCCGCCCAACTGGTGCCTCCCTGCTTGCCGCTCTTTTTCACCACTTAGCAAGCCCACCCACCTGGTGCCTTCCTGCTTCCCGCTCTTTTTTACCACTTAGCAAGCCACGCCCACCTGGTGCCTTCCTGCTTGACGCTCTATTTCCTTACTTAAGGAGCCCTCCAGCTTCTTTTCCTTTGCAGATGGGGAGCAGGTGCAAGTGGATCTAGGTCACCCGGCCTAAGCGCCGCCCACCTGGTGCCTTCCTGCCTGCTGCTCTTTTTCACCACTTAGCAAGCCCCGCTCACCTGGTGCCTTCCTTCATCATCACCGTCTTGTGGCCAATGCTGGATTTGACTTTTATGGACTTCATTCATTCACAGTGCGTCACTCTTTCTCAACTCTCATGCTGGACTTCCTTTGCATCTTGTACTCATGGTGGCCCTGAATCATGCTATTCTCATCTTCATCTTGTATCCTGGCTTGCAACATTATGTGTCACTACTGACTTCTGCAATTGTATTTGCTCTCCACTCTTGCTTCTCCACTCTTTTTGACTGCTTACTCTCTGTTCTCTCCTCCTTTCCCTTCTCCCTTTTCCTATCTCCTCCCCTTCCTTTCTTCTATGCACGTACTCTATCAGAATTGTCCCTGGACCTAATATGATAGCAACCTCGTCTGTTTCCTCCACCCTCCCATTACTGTTTTTTTCCTACCCACCACCCCTCCAGCACTATCTGAAATGTCGTCAGGCCTAGTATGATAGTCGCTTGTTTTGTTCCTCCCCTCCCTTTCTGCACCCCTCTCCCTCACCTTTTGTTTTTCTCTGGCTCTACCAGAAATGTCGTCAGGCCTAGTACGGTAGTCGCCTGTCTGTTTCCATTTCCTTCCCACTCTCCACCTACCTTCCTTATCTATGTCTTAGCTCTTGCACTATCTGAAATGTCGTCAGGTCGAATACGATAGTTCATTTCACATCCTTACTGTTCATGGCCTGTAAGAATGTGGTTGTATTTTCCCTTGTTCCCTCCCTTGCCTTGAAGCGCTTTGAAACACATTGTGTATAGGCGCTATATAAATAAACATTCATATCATATCATATAAGATTGTCATCGTCACTTGTGCCCTACCTACCTCATGAAAGTGATTATTTAGTATCCTTGAAACTAAATGCTGGGACTAGTGGCTTTCTGGGGTCTGGCTATTGACTGGCTCTTATGTTTCGCTATGATGTGCATGCTATTCTGGCATGTGGGTTTCCTCTTCAGCCAGTGGGGGATTTAGGGCATTGTTAGCTGGAATTGCAGTGCTTACAAGTTGCAGAGATGTATTGTTACTCTTGTGGTGTATCTTGCTTGTTGTGGTCTTTTGTTTAATACAACGCACTAGTGCCTATTAACCTCATTCTGCTAGAGTAACATATTGCAACGCCACCTATAGCACTCCATTGCTTCACAGCTCCCTTATAAAATGCAAAATATAAAGAAGTGTTATGTAATGTGTATACATGCAAAACAGGCATCGCAGTGAACACGTGTGAATGCATTTACTGCGCAGGCCTACTCCAGCGTGCTGTGCCTCCGTGTCCACGTGCAGGTTTCAGCGGGTTTTGTCTCAGTGAGTGAGCTTCTGACACGCTGGTTGTTACCAGTTTGTTTGCTCGGTAGCTGCGCTGCACACCCCTTGGCAATACGAACATGGGCACATTGTGGGCGTTGGTTTAATGACACGGGCACTCCAGTAAATCATGGCGCAGTTACTTTTCCTTTTTCCGCAGGCCGGGAACAGAAACTCATTCGCCGCTCGACAGCATGAGACAGACTGTGCCGAGCTGGTCCCATCTGTACGGCTCCGAACAGCCGCCACATCTTTCCCATAAAACTGAGGAGCCCCTGACAAAAGAGTCAATCGCTGCACCGCCTTTTGTGTCTTCGGCTCGCTTTTTGCAGTCGGACCGGGAGAGGGACAGCGGCAGATCCATCAACGTCAGCCGCATTCGTCACATCAGCACTTTTCGGGCGGCTTGGTGGGGGACTAGGCCGTCAGCGCCTTGGCCGGGCTGGGCGCGCGCGCGCCGCACTGCCGCGAGCCCTCCTCGCAGACGGGCGGCCCCAGGAGTGCCGCTGACCAGCGCCCGCGTGATAAATGACCCTGCGCGCGCGCGCGCGCTCGCCACTGCTGGCCAAGTCCACAGAGAAGCCACGGGGATAAACAGAGGCGCAAGCTGTTTCCCTTTCTATGCGTGCGCACGGGCTTTTTGTGGGTTTTTAAGTAGGGAGAGGATGACAAGGGGAGGCGACGGAGGAGGGTGACCGGGGTAAATTAACTGTAAAATGTAAATGGAACCCACTGTGCCGCCCCACACTCTCTCAAAAACAAATTTATAAATGAACATACTGACGTTTATATTGCTCACTTGGGAGTCCCTTTTCAGAAGTCTTAAGTCCTATGGTGTAATATGGTAAACGCTGTGCGTTTTTTTCTTCTTCTAGGCGGCTGCTCTTCGCTGAGGCCCTGCGGCTTCTGTCGCATTTGTGAAAACATGGCAATTCGTTGTGTTATTGTCATCAACCAACATCAGTACCAGTGATACAACAACGTAAGCAGCGCTGGCCGCTCTGACTATGGCTTTTCCTTTTGTAACCCTAATTTGTTTTATGGTTTTAAGTATAAAAACGGGTCATTGTTATCATTGTAATATCAAGAACTCGTGTCACAAGATGAAGGGACACATTGTAGTTTGTACAATGATCTAAGTGTTAAATGCATTACATTTATTTTTGTTATTTTATTTTTGTTTATTTTATTTCGCATTTTTGTAAATCTCTGTATGCCACAATTCATCTATAGCGACTTGGGCTTGGTAAATTGGAGAGGCCTAAGAAAAATGACTCTCAGACAATATTCGCGGAAGAAAGCCAGATGGGTGACTGCAAAGTTGAAAATGGAGCCGTCTGGATTTTTGACCTGGAGAAAGAATTCACATTGTAGTAGAAGGTACTGGATACACATGTATGTGTATGCTACAGGGCGGCAGATAAAACCTATGAACCTTGAGCTTTGGCGAACATTCAATTGCTTGTATCTTTTGACTCGGTAGATGGATTAGGCTGAGATTTCCCCAAAAATTGCTTCACTAGTGTTCCCCCCCCCCGCGTCCCCAAAGTGAAGATATAAAGCTGTTTTTGGCCTCTGCACATTTATTTTGCCCCAGCGAAAATCACTGGACGGATTTGCGGTAAGTAAAGAAGTTGGGGACAAAGTGTCGCTGATATTCTTTTTTGTGGTTTGCTGTAAATCCATCCAGCACTTCTTGAAAAAATTGTTGGAGAAGGTATGACTGCAGGACCAAAGACAATGGACATCATTCCCCTGGTACATTCCAGCACCAAGCCTTTTCAGAAATGAAAAGCACACTTTATTTGTTGCTTGATGCAAGCAAATCTCCAGAAAATTCAATGGATACGTGGAAAAGCAAAGTGCTATAAATTATGCTTGAATGAGGGAAAGAGGAGGTGCCACATCGGAGCAGGGGTTGGATGCATGAAAGAGGGTCGAATGGTGAGTGGGGTCCTTTTGGGAGGTCTGGAGAGCCTCTTTGAATGAGATTGTTTTCATTGTACTGTGGGAATCTGGCAAGATTACTGCAGGAAAATTGGCAGATGGAATTGGGAAGAACTGTGCGTCATGTAGTGGAGGTGGTTAGGAAAGGGTTAAGAGGGATATTCATAGTGGGGGAACGTTGGGGGAACTAAAAAGGATGAAGGGTGCTGGAAGGGGCAGACTTGTTAATAGTGAAGTGTTTGTGGATTACAGTGGTAATTGGAAAAAGTTATGACTCAGCTGGATCCAGGTTCACAACAATATAAGGTCAGTTATGTTTCCACAGAACATTTATAGTGGAAAACATTGCGGAAATGAAAGAAGGTAGAGAAGGGTGGACATTGGCCACTGTTTGGTGTTTAAGCATAATGGGTAGCCATGCATGGATCACAATCTATGGCCCTGATTGGTGCACAGTGGTGGGGAACATGGCCGAATGCTGCGGCCACTGCCATGGACAAAGGCCACATCAAGTGTGACATGTTTATTTGCTACTTACAGAGATTTGGAGCCATGGCAGTGGCCAGGGTCTTTTAGCCCAATTGTTGTAACATAGACAGTGGCCACACCACAGCAAACAGGCATGGCTTATGGCACCTGGTTATTTACTAGGGAGGAGATATGGAGCCATGACCGCTGGGCCATGTTCTTTTATCCTAATTGTTGCAGCGTGGACAGTGGCTGCGGCCAAAGGTCATGGCAAGTGACCCCTGGATAATGTCACATAACAAAACCCTTGAAATTCAGTCGAAACACTTTAGTTGAGAGAACGTTTAGGTCAACCAATGTATTGCAACAAAACCCATGAAATTCTTCGGGTGTGGGAAGTGGTGACAGTCTTATCCCAGAGTCCCCCTGTTGCTCCGCCCAAGAGCACATAAATGACATCAGGGAAGGCAACAACAATAACATTAACAATAACATCATGGATGACATTTAGGGGGGGGGCAATCTGAGTTAAGATTGTTATCACTTCCCACACCCACAGAGTTTCATGGTTTTTGTTAGGATACATTAACTTAACCCTCTGTTAACTAAAGTTTTTTAAGTGACATATAAACACACTCACCTACAACTAGATATGTACTTTAAAACACGTTGTATTGCATAGAAGAATTTGGCCTTCTTTTTTCAGACCTTTAATAATGATATGCTGTGTTATTCTGAGTTGTAACCTAAAAGTTACACAGATCCGAGAACGTTACCAGGTGAGCGACTGACAGAGCTACTCTCTACAGGCTTCCTCGTTTGTTATTGCTACCTGCAGTGAGTAACTCACGATGCTCCATCACATGCATAGTTTATCCAGTAAAACGGAGTTGCAACTATTGTGCCAATAACCGCCAAGCCTGCGGGACATTACCGCCTATGGTACGCTCGGACCTATAACTTCAGGCCCCGGGAGCATTAGCATAAGGCAGCAATGGCGGGCCGGCGAGGCGGTTATTACCATTAGTATTCCGGGGTCTGCAATCTCGGGATAATAGTTATCCCGAGTTTACAGCTCCGGAATACTAATGCGCTGACAAAACCTTTTCAAGCAGCATTTTCTTTTGCCGTTTGAAAAGGTGTCACCGCAGTATGCGTTAGTTCTAGGAACACTAGAACGCGCATGCTGCATCATTAGGATGGAGCAACAGGGCGCCATTTTGGGCCGACTTGCTCTGTACTAATGAATGGGAGGAAACTTGCCACCTTGGAAAAGGGAGAAGGGACTATGTGTGGTCCCTTTACCCTTTCCATGGTCGCCAGAAAAAAAAAAGAGTGTACCTGGCACACGATTCACGTAAGTGCGACCACAGGATTACACTGTGGTATGGCTCAGACTACGTGTGGTCCCTTCTCTCTTTCCATGGTCGCCAGAAAAAAAAGAAAAAAGAAGAGTGTACCCGGCACACGATTCACGTAAGTGCGACCACAGGATTACACTGTGGTATGGCTTGGAAATGAGCCAATCCACCTTAAGTGTATCCCGTGGAATGTGTGGGATGTATCAACCCACTCGTCCAAGCCCTGCAACATCACTGTGCATTGCTGGCAGCAGAAACATCATAATGGCCGCCGGAAAGCATGCTGCTCGCTAGAAATCACCAGAAAATGCACAGTGAAAACCCGAAAAATAGGCCACCATCCACTTTTGCCTATCTTAGTGAGCACAGGAGATCCCTGCCAAAAACCACCACTGGGCTACCCACAAAGTAGCCTGAAACCACTTGGAAATAGCAATGCTGATTGAAAAAGAAACACAGAGCGGTTTGAAAATCTGTTTTCTTGATTGTCAAAAATTGCTAAAATCATGGCTCACAAAGCACCTAAAAGATCCAACCTCTTTGTTGGGTGTTCCACATCATTACTGCAAGAATCTACATCACTACAATGTCAGCAAAAATCATATGTTCTCAGAACAAAATCCTATTTTAAAGATACTTGATGGAAAGATAGCTGTCAAAATGGGTGTAGTACTGTTACTCGCCTCTGTCAGGTGCTGGTGATTTATAATTCTGACAGGAGAGCTGTGTTTCAGAAGTTAAATATGCCAAAGAATTCCATCAAAATGCCATATAGAGTGCCACACATTGATTTAATGTGGAAAAAGACTGGATTTAAAGATATGTTGCTTATTTTAAATGTATAATGTATTTTTTTTTACAATGAACTATGTTGCAATTGATCAGAAAGTAACCTGATGCAGTTAAAACTCCAAAAGGCTTGCTTCCCCTGAGAACCCTTCACACCTTGGGCCTTCCCACCAAAAGGGAGTAAGTCGCATGGACATGTTAATCAAATGGGGAGGGGATTTTCTCTGCTGGCAGGAGAAAGGGACAATAGAGTCTTTCAACTGAATAGAATATGCTAAATTCGGGGGTAACTGACAACTCCTGGCAGGAGGACAGGCCATGTGACCTCTGAGTCAGCCCGGACCCTGTAGGCAGAGACAAACCATTCTGTGAATTGAATTGAAAGCAAATGTATGTTTTATAAAAATGCTTATCACAAATTGTACCAGGCTGACAAAAATGTAAAACTTTGAGATTGTGAAATTGAAAAATTCACTCACAGTTTAAGACGAAGCTGGACTCCATGCGATGTTCTGAGACTAAACCCCGGAATTTATTCATATTGTAGCTGCAGTATTTTTGCTGTGAACCTAAGAAATTACAGTAATATGCTCAGAGAGGACATGCATGCATGTATCAAATTTGGAGCAGAATGAATATTGGGAAACCCACCAAAAGCACAAATAAGTGGTCATTTCTGAACCCAAGCTCGTAGGAACATGGGACTTGAACAGAGACATGCCTTAATTAAGCTGTGATGTGTATATGTATTATGAACAACTTGTGTATCTTGGAAATGTGTTTTTGGTAAAAATTGATTTTCTATGAAAAAGCAGAGGGGAGGGATTTCAGTTAAGCCATAAAACACAGCATCACTCTGACAGATATGACACACTGCTTGTGTCTCAAATCAGGGTACAGGAAATTCTCTGACCTATCAGGATCCTTAGAGGGTTGGGCATAGAGAGTCAGTCTCCCCACCCCCTTTGGAAACACATAAATAGGGACTGCTGAGACCCAGATAGGACACACACTTTTCCACTATTCAACTGATTCCTGGCGCAGCACTCTGCAGGAAAACTCCAGACTCCAGAGAGAGATCCAGACAACTCCAGAACCAGACTCTAGAACCAAACTCTAGAACCCTGAAGCAGAGGCCTAACCCAAAACTGAACTCTTTGCAGCAGGCCGTCAGAATCTTTTGCAACCTGATTCTAACCCCCTAACTCCCACAGGGCCTAACCAAACCATTCCACAGCCTGGCTGAGCTGTGTTGCTTCTAGCTAAGAACCCTATGCTAGAACTGAGATCCAGTCCCAGAGAGAGCAGTGCTGTATCCCAGAACCTGTCCAATCCAGTCCGAGAGACCGAGCAGACCAGAGGCCGTGCTGTGAGCAGAACCCAGTGCCTGAGACCTGTCCGGTGGAGAGTCCAAACCTTTGACCAGATCTGTGACGGGCCCATTCAATTCCATCCCAAAGCCTAGGAGTGAGTATCTAGTCTAGAACTGTACATAGTCATCTCTTAGTTTAAAGTAATCCATTCAATCCATTTCAACCTGTCCAGAACTGCATTATAGAATCTCTTGTGTCTATCCTAAATTCTTCTCTCCTCCACATAAGTCTGTGAAAATTGTAGCAATAATCATCCCAGCGCTGATATTTTCTGAAGAGGGACAGGTGTCTTGACGGACAGAGATCAGAGCGGTGGGGCCGCGGTTCTGGTGGCTGACCGTTGAGTGTCTTGCTTTTTCATAGCTTCTTAGTTTAAGCCTGTCCTTGTTGGTAAATCTTTAAAGCGTGATCTGTCATTCTGAAATATTGACTATATTTCTGAAAAATCGACCTTCACAAAAACCTCCGTAACTTTTGAACCGTACGTCCTAGAACCGTAATTGTCATTTTGAAGCTAAGATCCTAAGCTTTCCAACAAACCTAAAACGACATTCCAATTCATTATAGTTTTTCCGTAATCACGTTTCAATTGCCGCAAATTGCCATTTAGCTCCATTTCAACACGTCAGAATAGCTGTTTCTTGTTTACAACCGCTGAATTTCGTTTTCCATCTGATAATCATTCATGAATCATTACTAGTGTTGACCTGAACCAATCCAAAGTGATTCTTAATTATCCTGAATCTCATTTAGTGAATTGAAATCATTTTAGCATATTTTTCACCTTCATTGCAATCACATTCAAAAGTATTTTTGCCTGTTTTAAAATCATTCCTGTGTCTCTCTAAGCTTGCTGGGGGAACCGGCATTGAACTGCTTATTGATTAATATTCCTGAAACCTGTGTGCCCTCATTTCCATCTCTCATATTGTATAATAGTGGGGGGAGTGAGTAGTCACAGGGGAAGAAGTGACCATATTATCTTTTGATTGAAATCATATTAAGTTTATTTCTGTGTTGCATTCTTTCCTATCATTGCATTTCCTTGAATCATATAAAGTATTCCCTGCTACCTTATCCTTCCTATTCCTACTCCTAAGTGATTAAAGAGATTGTTGATTTTGTAATATTACCCATTGTTGATTACCGTCCATATTCATAAGTATGCTATTCAGATATTATTTTGTTCATAAAAGTGTGATATATATATTGTTTAATTCTTCAAATAAACCTTTTAATTTGCAAAACAAACCTACTTCTTGGCTCAGTGAGGTCTGGGGGATTCAAAGAGGGCGTTATAGAAGGGTTCATCATCCAGATTTAAAGAACTTTGACATAAAAATATATAAATAAGGGCTTCCATTGGGCATCCCATCCTAAGCATTGACTTAGTTGGAGTGCTGGATTGAAGTCACTTACAGATGTTGCCGCCGAGTACTAATGCATAATATCTCTAATAATATCCCTGATAGTTTACTTTTTAAATGCAGCTTTAGATTTGCATACTGAGTCACCTACAAATAAACTTCTGCGACTAAAGGACAATCATTGCAACAAGTGGAGGACGTGATGGTTCCAAATATGCACACTTGAAAACTTAACCGTTTTAAAAGCATCATTGAGACATTTAAGCAAGCAATGCATGACTATCATCCCATGTAACATGCAAGAATCCTGAGCACACACACTTGCTCAAAGAACAGCTTTTGCATTTCCTACTGCTTTTTTTTATGAATACACGTTTGGGCCACGTCGCCCTCCATACAAAATAGCTAGTGCAGAAAAATAAAAAGTGAGCAACAGTTTCAACAGACACATTATTACAGTGGCATTTGCACGCAGACATCTGAGATTTTCTTCCAGGCATTCATCATCGTTTTAAGGGTCAAATGCAGAGCCTAATCTTCAAGTGTAATATATTTTTTGATCTACACGGCACTACATCTTCCGGCCCCCAATCGGTTATCGGTTTTCATTGCAAATATGCCCATGTCAAGCGAGTAAACTTCATCCTACTACAGCTTGCATTTTCAGCCTAGGCGTAGCGGCACTATAATTAAGTTTGTATGACACTTTTCATCAGTAAATGAGAACATTTCCTCTGTAACCTTTGACCCCATCCATGAAAGTTCATCAAATGTAAACCAAAACTGGTCTGGCTTCATCCAAACACACATGTCAAATTTTACATTTAAATACTTTTTCATTGAGCTTTGCATACGTTCAAAAACACACATAGACTTCCTGCACAAACACTGACATTCAAGAGTCCCTTAGACTTGGCGTATTGACATAGGATACCCTTTGATAAGTACAAACGTCCCACTCAGAATACGCATGCACACATGCAACATGATTTTGATCGACACTGGATAAAGGGCTAGGCGGTTGGAAATTCTTGGCATCAGGAATTTGCCTGCCCATCCTCTGGGAAATGGAAACCCCATAGCAGAGGCTCTTCATTCCACAAGCAAATAATAAGGGGTGCATTTCCACATATAAACAGTACTAATCGATATTAACAGAAAGACTGTTTCGGCACTTACGATTGAAAGATGACATCCTTCTTTGTACTGACTGGTATCCGCATGCATAATCCTTGATCTAAATCCACCACGGAAGTCAGACATCATTGCCATCCTCTAAAACACAATTCTTAGAAACATAAACCTTCAGGAGAAATCAAGCTCACTAAGTCCACCCAAGGAGCATCAAAAAGCAACCAAGCCCTCAAATACAGATATCACGTAGAAAATGTAGGACCAGGCAAAGGAACCAGCTCGCTATCACCCCAGAGACCCTCATCATAGGCCACTACTCTCATGAAGGGTGTGAAACATCAGAAATGATCTCAGTAGAAAGGCAGACAATCCAAAGACAAAAGAAATGCCGACTGACTATCCTGTGCCTGTCTCCGTACCACCATGATGACTATAATGAATTCAAATTAGGCCTCAGAGACCGAGCATCGCTCGTGCAAATGGAGGGCAACAGCCACTCCTTGAAAAACGCATGACTGTTTTGCCCTACATATCCCATGGGCCATGCAATGTAAGTGGTCCAAAAATGTGGTTAAATGTCTAAAAAGTGAGCTATCCATTTGCCCAGACAACCACCAGGCTGGCACCCAATGAGTGACATTGAATCTCTTAAATCAACACCCAACAATACATTTCATGTGCAGCCATAATCATTCAAAATTGACCCAATCAATGTGCTCAAATGTGTGAAACACTCCTTCCATGTACATAACCTGATCAAAGAGTTTGACAATTTATGTTGTACGGAAATATGGTTTTGTAATCATTCAATAGCCATCCCTGACAAAATGATTCCTTGGAGTCATACAATATGATATATATGATATGATGTGGCATTTATAACGCACCTGTACAAAGGTGCGACAAGACAAAGAGGGCCTGTAACTGTGGATCCCAGGGCATTACCTGAAGAGGTAAGGCCCCCCCTGATCGGGGCCTATTGCTTAATTATTATCAATTAGCATTGCTCATCTTGATTGTCGCTCCAAGGCTGCATACTCTTATTTCAAATCTGCAAATCCTATTGTGAAAACAAAATCAAAATATCGAGGCTGAGTACCCCAAAAGGAAATTCACTGAACACAGGTTACAAAGGAACATACAAAGTACTTTATTTTATACTGAATCCAGTTACAAAAACAGTGCAAAATCAGATAGCTATCGGCCCTCAGTACAACACAACAAACTCCAGTGTGGTTCAGTGTGTTCAGTGAGAGACGCTGTACATTAGAATGCATTGGCTTTTTATACACTTTGTGGGCACGTTGTCCAGCCCCACTTCGGGTTAATATAATCCACTTAATACATCACCGATCTAGGGTTCATGCCAAGTCTCGAACAACCGCATATAACTGGTTCGCTTTTAATACATGTATCGACAAGCCTATACAGCAACTGTGTAATCTGGGATTTTCCATGTTAGTCTTCTTAAACATTAATACAATGTGGTTAAACAAGTGTTCTATGTTCAGTATTTGAATACATTGTTTTTATAGTATACTTGTGGTTTAGTTTCTTTACACGAGTAATCCCTTACACACAAGTCAATGAAGGACAAGGTCTCAGTTCACGACCTCAACAAGTGGCCTGCAGGCAAGTTACATATTAGCTATGTACAGAGGTCAAGACGGCCATATTGTATTTTGGAATGACATCGTCTACCATTTTAACTCACAGGGTGACTTTTACAAAGCGAATCCTAAAATGGCAGATTGGCCTAAAATGGTGGCTTACATTGGTTTAAGGTCAGGACCTTGCAACACGGATTCTTTCGCAAGCGACTTTCGAGCAGCTTGGCTTAGGCCAAAATTCATATATTTATTGCAATAGGAGGCACGATATCATTTCTCTTTTGACAAACCCTCCTTTTGGCCTATGCCAAGTGCTAAAACTACTTTGGATCTCCTTGCAAATAACTCCATGCATCATCATCCATGCACCCCGAATCACTGTCGGAAATATCTATTGCCATTAGGTCATTTGCTAAAATTTCTTTCAACACATATTCTTTGGAAGTTTTATCTGGGGCATACACTTTATGTCCTATCGAACCTATCGCTTGTGCGCAACATCCCCCTAGCATCGAACACATACCAGGTAGACACTGAATACAGCAACAAAGAAACAACAGGATTCCCAAAATAATTAGCAGGACCGAAAGTACCTTCCAAGACCAAGATCGCAAGAGGTCCCAGAACCAAGCGCTTAGATCCCAGTTTCCCTCGGGAACATGCACTTCGGAACTAAGGATGTGCAGATTCTGTATTGCCTTGAAGATAGTTGGGGAGGAATCTAGTATGAAAACACAGCAAGCGGACCCCACTAATTTACACACTCCACCATGCTCAGGCAGAATGACATCTAATGCCATCCGGTTTTGAAGTGCTACTAGTCTTATCTCCTTCTGTTCTAACGTCATATTATAAAGTATTCCGTGGTCCGGTTGATGGTTCTCTCCAGTACTCTTGCTAGTTTTCTGATATCTTCTGAATTCGCTATATGCCCCCAAAATGGCACAACTGATTTAGCTATATCTCCCAAGATTTGTGCTGGGGTGTCACCATTCTCGTCCCGCCGTGGACGAGCCTTTGAAACTTCTCTTGTACTAGCTATAAACACCCCAGGTAACAGGATCCCTAAATAAGAGGTTCCCTGCCAATCCCTGGGCAACCATGGGAATGCTACATTACCGCAGACAAAATAGACAGGTTCGCCTACATACAAAGATCTGTTTTCCCCAGTCAAATTTGCAACATTGGCACAACCTAGAAAATCTCCCATTGACTGAGTTCCATTCCTCTGTATGCAAAATGAAACTGAATCGGGGCTATGATTAACAGTGTAAGAAGGAGGCATGGCATCCTTATTGCCTATTGGAGCCATCTTAAAGGAAATCAAAGATTGGAAGGGACGTGACAGTCTGTCAGAGGCCTAATAGAAGCAACGTTAGGTTTACTCCTGTTTGCAAAAAGCGAGCATCCCAGGGGAGTCAAAACACGTTTCTCAAAACTATTCAAATTGGTGCCATCAAAGTTCCCTGAGATGCTATCATTCCAACGGCCAAAGAACAGCGCTCTAAGAGAAGCATAGCAAGCAGTTGTCAAAGGTAAAGGATGAATATACCAACCTAGCCCCTTATCACCGTGTTGCGGTAAATGTGAGCAGACCCAACAGTTAGACTTATTAAAAATGGCATGCGTAGCATTCATGACAAGAAGTAGAGTGTTATTGTGGTACCTTTGTCTGTGCTGAGAGTCCCTAGGGGATAGAGTATGCAAATGTACAAAGGGAATAGGAACAATAGGTATACTTTCAGTAGGTAACAAAAGTTCTAAAGAATGAGTTTCCTCAAGGTACCACAATCCTAGGGCAGCGACTATTAAAAACCCAAATATCATTATAAAAATACATTTTCGGGGCCCAGGCATTTTGTCCATTGTCCTGGTTGGTCACCTCCTTATTTACAAGTCCCATACGAGCGGTAGTGATAGCAGGCATTGTATTCTTCAGACGAATACCCCAATGTTCGTTGCTGGCGACCTCCTGGTCGAGCAGCTTGTTAGTCCTTCCACAACCCTAGCCAACAGAATCCCCTTTCTCAAATTTGGACAAAAACAAGCCCTCGATGATCCTTTCCTTCTTCAAATGCACAGCTGAACCGTGCCGTAAGTCTATTTTCTTGGACGCAAATTGTACCTTACTTTTCCCGGTACTGATTGATCCGGAAACAATATGTCGTCACTTCCTGCTGGAAGCAACATGTCGGAAACAAGTGACGATGGCGAATTTGAAATAGCAGTTTCCGGATGCAAAACATTTGGAGAGTGTGGAGACAAAATGGCAGCTTCCCCAAGCCACACGGGCTCAGAGAGATTCTCCAACACACTCTCAGTGCTACTTACGGCTTTGGGATCGTTGGTTGCAGTATCAGCGAGGGGTTCTGTTTCTTCTGTAACGTGTGGCACAGGGTGAGCAAGTTTCTTGACGTGAGACGCGTGGATCCAGTTCTTTCTCCCAGAGACCCGCACCGCTGTCTGGGTGACCAACAGGACTTGGAACGGCCCACGCCAGCGAGGCGCAAGGCAGGAGGAGCGCTCAAACGCCTTGACGAGCACCCAGCTTCCAGGCCGTATGCTGTGGCCCGGGCCCTCGTATCGCACAGGTAGAGCTTCTCGTACCTGGTGATACATCAAATACAGGTTTTTAGTCAACTGGCTGCAATAATCTGAAAGTAATACATTTTCAACATTTCTCAATGAATTGCATTTAGGAAGGTGCCAAATATTGGCAGGTCTCCCCATTACCACCTCAAATGGAGAGAGCCCAGTCTTAGTTTGAGGGGTTGTACGCATGGATAACAACACAATTGGTAAGGCGTCCGGCCATTTTAGTCGGGTGCCGGCACACGTCTTAGCAAGCTTGTTCTTGATGATACCATTGTGTCTTTCTACTAGTCCGGCGCTCTGAGCATGTCTGGCCGAATGGAACCATTTGTCAATTTGTAATGCTGTACATATCTGCAGAATTACAGCAGCGACAAAATGTGGACCATTATCCGACCAGATAACTCTTGGTAGCCCGAACCGCGGGAAGTATTCCCTTAACATGATTTTTGCAGTAGCATTGGCTGTAGCATCTTTAACAGGGAAAGCCTCAACCCATTTACTAAAAGCGCAGATAACCACCAGCACATATTTTCTATTATCACAACGTTCAATTTCAATAAAGTCAAAGTGGATCACTCCGAAGGGGACAGAGGGTGGCCCTAAACTTCCCCTTGGAGTTAATGTCCCCTTTCCAACATTATGTTGTAGGCAAATCATGCAATCCTGGACGTAGTGCTGGGCAATTTTTTGAAATTTTGTCATTCACCCAAACTTTCTCTAACATTTTTGCCATCTTCTGGGCACATACATGCGTAGGACCATGGGCCATGATGACCATCATCATTATATATGCGTCAGGGAGTAGCCATTTCACTTCTGCCATATCTACCCAACACCCGTCATCATCAAGTTTCCCCAAGCCTTCAGCCCACCTTTTGGATTCTTCTAACGTGCCATCATCTTGGATATCCCGTACAGACCCAACACCCTCATCCATCGCATAAGTATTTACAGTCTCCCTTGAAACATACATCTCTGTAAGGAGATTGGTAGCAGTTTGTTTAGTTATCTGATCAGCTAAAGCATTCCCTTTCCCTATATCATCTGTAACCTTTCGATGTGCTGCACATAAGTAGGGAGCGCAAGCGCTGAGAGTCGTTGTACTATTAGGGAGCCATGTTGGATTTTGGTGCCATGTGAAGTTAGGAACCCTCTCTCTGACCAAAGTCTCCCAAAGTTGTGAACCACCCCAAAGGCATACTGACTATCAGTATATATAAATATACTGCAAGCCCTTCGGAAAGTTCACAAGCTCGGGTCAATGCTATAATCTCTGCGGCCTGCGCAGAATTATGCGTGATTCTCTTAGTTTCTACAACCGTGCTTAATGTGGTGATTGCATAAGCAGCTGTGGATGTACCATCCGGAAGTTTGAAGCAGGAGCCATCACAAAACAGTTCTCCTTGCAGATTATCCAAAGGAGTGTGTTTCAAATCAATTCTACCCTTTGTCTCTTGTTTGGTAGTATACAGACAATCATGTGGCTCTTCATCGCCACAAGTAGTATCTTGCAGGAAGGGTAGGAGTAGGAGTTCAGCCCGATTAAGAACACAGCACCTCTTAATTTGAATGTGAGAAGCAAACAAGATCAATTCATATCTTGTCAACCGTGCAGAAGTGAGGTGTTTCGTTTGAGTTCGGTTCAGTAGAACATCTACAGAGTGAGGCACCATCAGGGTTAGATCATGCCCTAGGACCATTCCCTCACTCTGTTTTACAGACGCAGCAGCGACAGCTCGCAATCATCTTGGAAAAGCGCATGCTACAGGATCAAGGGCGGAAGAAAAGTAACTGCATGGCCTATTGTTCCCTCCATGTTCCTGCGTTAATACAGCCAAAGCACATCCATCACATTCATGCACAAACAACACAAAGGCCTTTTCATAGCCCAGAACTGATGCAGAGCATAATGCAGTCTTAAGCAAGTCAAACGATTGCTGGTGTTCCACGTTCCATGGCAATGGCGAAGAAATGCCCTTCTTCGTCAAAACCAACATCGGTTTGATCACTAGTGAAAAATTTGGGATCCACAACCTACAGTAAGAAGCCATACCTATCAAGGCTCTAACTTCCTTCTGTGTGTTTGGGACAGACATGCCAGAAATGTGTTTTATTCTTTCAGGTGTAAATCTTCTTCCCTCCTTTGACAGGAGATAGCCTAAATAGGCGACCTCCTGGCAACAATATTGACATTTTTTAAGCAAAGCTTTGTGACCATGCTTAGCTAGATGGATAAGCAATAACACAGTGCCCTCCTTACAGGCGCTCTCAGAGTCAGCAGCTAAAAGCAAGTCATCAACGTACTGAAGCAATGTACAGGTAGAGGGCAATTCAAGGGTATCAAGTTGTTCTTTCAAAGCCCTACTATAAATGCTAGGACTCTCTGTGTACCCTTGAGGTGCACGAGTAAATGTGAACGAGCGTCCCCCTAAGGTGAACGCAAACAAGTATCTACTATCCTTGTGTATAGGGATACTAAAGAAAGCATTATTTAGATCCACCACACTAAAGTAAGTAGCTGTAGCTGGAATCATGGTAAGGATTGTCGTTACATCAGGCACAATTGGAAATTGTGGAGCCACGACTTTATTAATGGCACGTAAATCAATTATGAAACGGATTGAATTGCATTATCGCCTTTCTTGTACACGGGTAAAATCGGACTGTTACACAAACTTCCTGAAATGTCTTCAATTACCCCGTGATGCACAAAATCGGAAAACAATGCATTTCAAAGCTAACTCACCCTCAACTGAAATCTTATACTGGGGAATGCGTGGCAGCTCAATTCCATGTTTCAAAACTATTTTAACAGGCTCAACCTGTAAAACACCGATATCGTTGTCATCAACAGCCCACAAGCTCTCTGGTACATTAATGAATTCTGGCGGCAAGGGTCTAGTCAAGAATTGCGAGACAGAAAATTGCTGTGGTGAAATCGTCAAGCGCACTCCACCAGAAGAACAATAAATCACTGCATTTAATTATTTTAACAGATTCAACCCCAGCAAGTTCTCTCCACAATTTGAAGTCAACAGAAATGGACAGTGGTCCGTAAAGGGACCCAAAGAAATTGGTACCGGCAAAGAAACCGGACAAACAACTGGTGTGCCAGAAAACCCTACAGAAACATTGGTTTGCTCTGACAGTGGAATGTTTGAAACCTGTGAATGCTCAATGGAACACTTCTGTGCTCCAGTGTCTATCAAAAACTGATGTTTCCTATTTCCCACCATCATTTCAATATAGGGACCTTTCTGATTGACGGGAATAGGTGTAGATTCCAAACCCTGCTTCGGGCAATCCTAACGAAACAGAATGTCATCAAAAGGAAGCTCTTCAGATAAATATGCAGCGGAAGGATGATCAAATATGTTCCTGGTGTCCACACTCGAAATCTGATTATCCTGCGAGAAAGGTTGCTGAGGATCCAGCGTAAACTGACCTCTACCAGGGCCCCCTACACCTCTGGATCGTCTACCCATATTTCCGAATGTATTATTTGACCTTTGTTGAAGGACGGGGCATTGTGCTCCCCAATGACCCTCTTGACGACAATGAGCGCACTGGTTAATGTTCACAGGATCCAAGGGCACATTCCCTTGAGGGACATACTGACCTCTAATCTGAGAACTACCCTCTCTGGGGCCTTTAACAATTTGCTGCAATAGCACTTTAGTTTTCAAATCGCCTTTTCGTTTTTCAACCCTATCTTTTTCATTATTGACACGGTTCTCGTAGTACTGAGCCATATGCAGCACTTCTGATTGGGACATCGCCTGCCAAGCGCTCTCAGAAGACATAATTTGTGACTGGATGTCAGGCAGCAATCCACGCACAAATTTGTCCACAAACAACCTTTTCCCAGACTCTGTGCCTAGGTCTTGTCCACTGAAATCCGAGAATACCTGTTCGAACCGATTAAAGAACTCGGTAGCAACTTCAGACTTTCCTTGGCTGTAAATTTGTCCCATATAATTCTTTTCTCTGGAATTATAGTTTTTAATTTTGCAATAATTCTATCAGGCAAAGTTAGTATCACCTGAGGCAGTCTTTCACCAGCTCGCCTTTCTCCAGTAAGCATGCAGGTACCGCAGTTCCCGGACCGCCATACTACATGTTGCGGTCACAGGTGCCTGACTGCCTGCCAGGTCTGACCTGGCGGGCCGACAGGCAAGCGCGAGCACAGCACGTCGGATGCACCGGCAGCACTCTGAATGCGCCAGTGCATCTGACGTCTCCATCCCCATTCATCCCTATGAGGCCGAATGGGGATGGGGAGGCCTGTGTTGCCGGCTCCCGAAAATGGGCAATTACTGGGTCTGCCGAACTCGGCATGACCCGGTTCTTGCCCATTTGAGGGTGCCAGAAAAAATGCAACTCCGGTGAAATCCGTGCTGGATTTACAGGCACGGCTACCACCAGAGTTGTAATGAGGCCCAGTGTTTTACCTGCACACAGCATGGTAACGATTCAACCAGCTAGCAGGACCTCCGGCAACGCTATCGCGTCATCATGGCTACCGCTGTATTTATAGCGGGAGTCATTTTCGAGTTGTCTACGTAGCAGATAACGAGGTGAACGGATGTGGTGGCTACTGGAGCCATAAGGTGCCCTAGGCGCAATTGAAATAATTTGTTTGCCTAGTCACGAAATATCAATCACATTGGTGTATTAAAAGTTAAACATTTCAAAAATTCAATGTTTGGACCGGTTTCCATGGTAATCATGTGTCACTTATGGTTACACATAATAATTGACAACTAGACCGTGAAGGAAAATGGTAAAGTGAACCACAGTGATCCGATGTCTCAAATGAGATACACAATCAATGTAAATAAGGGTGGTATAGGTGACCCAGCATCAAAGCATTTGCTACTTTATTGTGTAATACCAGCCTCAGATGAAGAGCCAGTTAGGCTCGAAACACGTGTCAGACTGACCAATCATCCAAAATAAATACAAGATTGGATCTTATTGTTTGCATATTTGGCGCAGTGTGTTTTGGGAATCTCTTGTTCACTTTGCCTTGTAACGTGGGATTGTATCGGCAGTACACCCACACCCCCCAGACACCTGCTGCCTCTTGACTTTTGTTATTTTTGGTACAAGCGCTGTGGTCTCTAAGACTTCTTTTGCCACAATTTACCCCACGTTCTAGCAGTCACAGTTCCCTGCAGCTGTACCACAGCAGATTCAGACGAATATTTGCTAACTAGAGAAGATGATATCAAGGCACTCTTTGCCCCAAGGGGTTCAACCCTGAACCCTTTCAAAACGCTGAGCACAGCAAAAGCTGATTTAAGATCTTTGTTTTTCAAATTAGAGAGATTTAGCATTAAAGAAATTAACACATTTTGGGAAAAAACAACTCTGAGCCATTACCTACACAAGCAGAAAATCCCACGTAGTCTCAGAATACTAATATTGACAGATTTTGAAGATCCACTTGATAGTGACCTTATATCCGAATGGGAAACCAACTTGACGACCAGCTCTAATAACATGCTCAAACTCCTAGTGGAACATGCCACCAGGGAACATGCATGCACATGTACAGAAATTGACAAACTAAAAGAAGAAATCAATCTATTCGACGCACCAAGTTCTACCATGGACAAGAACTACAAGACTCTGTATGACATACTCCGTAAACACCAGGATGAAGTAAAAATGAGAAAATCACGAAAATTCTCTAGAGATGATAGAGATTACTGTGACAACAGAATATATACATATCAGGCTAAATACGATGAAGTATCGAGATACTAGCAGCGTTGCTTCATCACCAGTCAGTTCTGATATAGATAGTGACTCGGAAAAACAAATCCCAGGCCCATCGAATATAGCTACTGAGCACCTCAGTACATCAAATGATGACCCACAAGATGCTTCAGAAGGTCTACAATCAGACCGACCGGTTCCTACCTGACCTTCCCCTTTTTTAGATCAACTAAGGCGCTACAAAAAGGGGAACCATATAGCAGCAAAAAAAGTTTGATTCCAGACTCCAATAGTTACAAATATTGCAACCCATGGCACACAGTCATGGGCACAAGGGGCGGCAGGCCCAGGCAGCGGAAACGCACCCCACCTCGAAGGCTCACTCCAGCAACCTACCAGCAACAGCTTACGAATCCAAATCCTTGAATCTTATCACCAACCTTAGCACTTACTTTCTCTCTCAAGCTGAAACAGCTGTACTCAACAAAGGACTTTCTTTTGTACCCTATGCAATGAACAACTATGTCGACATTCAAATAGACTTATTTAAGTTTGTTCGTAAACTTAAGCTCAAAAATGTTTTGCGACGTAAGTCAAAAACTATAAACCATCACCTCCGATACCAACACCCTCGACAGTCTCTATTCAAACATTGTTAAGTACTCATGTACTTATGACTTTGGAAGACACAGATCTTCAATCCCGTACGTGTATTAAGGAAATCCTGTCAGATTTAGACATTGTTCAACAGAATGTTCATATTAAAGACCTTACCAAGAAATCCAAGTTTACACCTGTGTTTCCTACTGATAACATCATTGATACTTTTTACCAGGCAGTAGTAAATGATGTTCATAAATTAAGTGATAATCGATCTCCTGGCCATACCACTTACAATTTATCCAAACTGGAATTCCAGGCATTGCAACAATTGGCTACTGATACTGCGCTCATCATCAAAGAAGCAGATAAGGGCGGCAAGGTAGTTTTAATGGACCGTCCAGATTATATCACCATGGGCATGCATCACCTTAAGTCAGGCAATTCCTATTCAATTCTTCATCACAATCCACTACATGAAAATAAAATTTCGGCTAATCAACTTATACTCAAATGACATAAACTTGGCATGCTCACAGATGTGGAAAGACATTTTCTGACAGTGGATGGTCCTATCATGCCCACTGCCTATTTCCTACCAAAAATTCATAAAAGCTTTGCGGATATCCCAGAAGGGTGACCAATTGTAAGTGGAGGAGGTGGCATTCTTGAACCAATTTCTATTTATATCAATGAGTTTCTATTACCAGCTGTACTTTTGACTCCCATATTCATTAGAGACAAAATGCATGTTCTTGAAATCTTAGATAAATTGGTTATTGATGATAACTGTTGGCTCGCTACTCTCGACGTGAAAGCCCTCTATACCTCAATTGATCATCTCAAAGCAATTGAATGTGTTAATTATTTGGGTCTCATTACATGGTAGGCGGTAAGGGTTAACGGTCACTGGTAATGGTACCGGTGACCATTAACCCTTACCGCCTTACTACGAGGTCCCTTAGCGGGTTGGAGAATTTAACGCCTGCTTTTTGCAGGTGTTAAAAACCAACCCGCTAAGGGACCTTGGTGCTAATTACGGCACCGCAAATTTGCGGTACCGTAATTAGCACCTTCCCCATTCCCATTATGCCCTATGGGGCAAAAATGAGAATGGGGGAAGGGGGAATTGCCGCCCCACCAACCTTGGAATAGGGCGGTAATTCCCCTTTCCACCAAGGCGGTGCCGGTATTTTACCAGCATGGACCAAGGTGCTATCAGCACCTTGGTCCACCGCCTACCGTGTAATGAGGCCCTTTGTTTCGTGAATCTTCAGCCTCCTATTTCGAACATGTCGAAATGGTCAAAGAATTTCTTCTATTTACTTTACAAAACAATGTGTTTTTTTTCAATAATGTGTTTTTTAAACAATTGATTGGAATCACAATGGGTGCTAGTTTTTGCCCCAGTGCTTGCAAATGCATTCATGCACCATTTCAAGCAAACCTTTGTTTTCACTAATTCAGTTTATTCTCAACATATACGCCTTTGGAAACGTTATATTGATGATAACAATGATTGGGGGATTCAATTTACATCTACTTGTAGTCATACTAAGGTAGACTTCCTGGATCTGACTATTTACCTGACCGATAATGGTTTACTTACTAAAACATTTCAGAAAAGCATGTCCGTCAATGCTACCTTGCATGCCGAAAGTTGCCATAAAAAACATGTAATTAACAACATCCAAAAAGGTGAATTTATTCGCGCCAGGAGAAATTGCTCACATTTACAAGACTTTACTTCAGAAAGCACTCTGATTAAATCTCGATTTTTAGCAAGAGGGTATGACATTAATCGCCTCAACAAAACTGCATAGACAGTACGCCAGCTTAAGAGAAATGAATTGCTAACTCCGAAAGCACGTACTACCACATAAGCTTTTCAGGAAATCCGTCTCATCACTAGATTTAACTCAGACAGTTTCAAAATACACAATATTTTGAACAAACACTGGCACCTACGGCAACTAGCCCCGGATATTGCAAATTGGCTAGATCCTAAACCGATTATCACATTCAGCAAAGGCAAAACACTTAAAATATAAACTATGCCACTCGTTCATGCGCTCACTTAGCTCGCCATCTACTTGGCTACACTCAGCCAGAACGTGTTGTTTTCGCAAATGTGGATGCTGCAACATGTGCAAATATGCATTTGAAGCTCAAGTTGTCTCCTTTTGTTTGTTAGGTGAGCACAGTGTTAACTCTTTTATAAATTGTAATACGAAATTTGTGGTCTACTGCATAATTTGTACCTGCGGCCTTAAATACATAGGCAGCACCATTAGACCACTTAAAATTCACATTAGAGAACATTTGGGAACCATTGGCAACCAAGAATCAAAATACCCTTTGGCTGTCCATTGGCAAGCGAAGCACCAAATTGACAGCAAGGATAACATTCGCTTTGTGGGGCTGACGAAGGTCTCCTTGCCTCCACGGTGTGGTAATCTCCAACTTGAATTACGCCAATTAGAGGGTTGCCTTATATCTAAATATTGAATGGTTTACCATGGCTTAAATTCCGACCATGAATTTGCAGTCTTTTTATAAATATGTCTTATGTTCAATTTAATATCTGTATGGCATTGTGCATTCTGGGTGCCAATGCCCTGTATTACCCTGTTGTTTCTTGATTAAGATTGTACTTTGGGGTAATTCTGGCTTTTCAGTCCAAATTGTTTGTACCGTTGTTTCTTGATAATGTATGGACTTTACGATACTTGCAATTGCAGTCTCAAATTGTTTAGGACAGCGCAATCTGTGTACTCCTTTTGTGTCAAGCCTATTTTAATTTGGAGATATGTACTATATATTCTCCGGTCACTTTTGGGCTTAGTAGCAACTTTTAAAAGGGGTTTTTCTCTAATATAGCAGACTCTTTTTCTGTCCTCTGTACCGTCATCATAATTGTGGTGATTATCATCCAATTAATTTTCTCATGCATAATTTGCGATAGTGCTCTTAATTCTTACCCTTTATAAGTATAGTTTCAAATGGAGTAGGCATTTTTTGCCTCCAAATATATTCACTTAATATTTCCCTCACCCAAGATGGCACCCATTTCTTAGTTCCATTGGATTTCAGCCGCGTAATGTCTAGCCTTCCACCATTCTGGAGGACTTGTTTTTATATGTCCCCTGCTCGCGCTACATGCCCGAGACCATTCCTGTTGCTATTCGCTTCAAGCCCAGGTAAGACGCATTGTTTATGCTCCCTGATTCCGTCTGTGCGCTGCAGTTTTTGACAGCTGCCGTTTTTACTCAGGCATGCTGCGGCTGCACAATGCGGACCTTCTCTAACTTTGTCTGCCTTTGTGATTTTGTTTCACTTAGCAATTCCCCTTTGATTTTTTGTTTAATATTTCATTATGATAATTGCTTTAGTGCTACCCACGAGCAAATTTTATCTTATTATGCTGCCTTATTTCCAGTCCTGAATCTTGTCCGTTTTTTAAATTTCCCTGTACATCCTAGCCTCTATCGCACCCGCGAAGCCTAAGAGGTATGTTACCATATATTCAATCGCTCCACAGTGCACTTACGTTTTTCATTTCCGATTGCCTTCACTAATCACTTGGCCATTATTTGTCTTTATGTAAGCACGCCCAGGCAAACTTTGCCATTTAAAATTAAAACCCTTCTGCTTTAATTACAAGGTACTTTTTTGCCTTACTGGCATGCACAATTTATTGATTACTTGGCACAAAATGATACTGATCGCGCTTGACTTCCCTTCTTATCACTAATGCCTTGTTTCTCTTTTGTTTTTTCATTTCTCTCCTTTTTCCCTGATAATCATGTTTGCTTGTGAAATTCTTTTCACCTTTTTTTAGCGAAATTTATTACTGACATTTGAATGTCTTATTTGGACTTGTTTTGGTTACCTGTCCCTTGTGCCATCGTTTTTGATGTCTTGTTTTTCACAAATAAATCCCATTGTTATACATTATTTGGTTTTCAATCTGTGTCAATTATGCACATTTGGTACTTTATTGTGTATCACCAGCCTCAGATGAAGAGCCAGTTCGGCTCGACACACGTGTCAGGCTGACCAATGAGCCAAAATAAATACAAGATTGGATCTTATTGTTTGCATATTTGGCGCAGTGTGTTTTGGGAATCTCTTGTTCGCAAGTGGGCAGTAGTTTGACATTGTTTTCTACACCTGAGTTTCATTATTGCTTACATGCTGCTAGTGAGCCGAGTGTCCAAGGTTGGGAGAGGATGCCAACCTGTCATGAGGGCCTATGGAATGAAGAGCATACAATGTTGCATAAGCCAATCCGCTAGTCTTATACTGCTATAATCTGTAGTATACATAGTTCGAGGGAAGTTCGAGGCTTGCCTACCAGGGAAGGAGCAGCCAATAAATTTACTAACACTTATACACTCTATAAGTAGATATATTCCCCTAACCAATCCCTAAACCCGATAGGTATCATTTTCCACGTAGGATGACATCATAGCTCACGCATATTGAGGTATAAAGCCTTTGTGTAACCAATCTGCATTGTGAGTGTGTTGTCTACAATTCATTGTTCGCCAGATTGCCATACTTTACTGAACTGATAATAAAGTAGTACTTTGCCATATTCTTTGAGTCTGTCCGGTCATTTGTGTCCAAGACTGTTTATTATGGTAATCCCATTCTGCACGTAGACACGCCCAAAAAGTGATACTGCACAAGCTAATGGGAAAACTGGATCCAATAAATGTTCCACTTGTGGGACGATGAACACTGACAATTTATGTACACAGTGTAGGGAACATAGTACATGCAAAGCCTGTTTTAGCATCTCTAGACCTAACAAGTCCCAACAGACTCTCAAACTTAAGGAAACACATCACAAGGACACTAACCTAAAATAATGCATTCACCTATGAGTATAGCATAGAAACCCATTCAGGTCAGGGGAATGTAAATCTTCACACATGATAGTAACGAATAATCCCAAGAGTGTGCAAATGGAGCATTGTTCTTCAAATGGGGACCTTAATCAATGAATAATAATAAAAAGTATTTTATCATCACCACATATTGCGATAATAGAATAAAATGTCACAAATATTTACAAATGTGTACAATAGAATGTTGTGGTTCAAATAGGTACCTCACTCAATGCCAAATAATACAAATAATTTTTGAACTAAAGAATACAGTCAGTGGGCCTCATTACGACCCTAGCGGATGGACCATGGTGCTAATAGCACCATGGTTCATGCCGGTAACTCTCCGACTCCGCCATGGCGGAATGGGGAATTACCACCCCATTCCGAGGTTGGCGGAGTGGTAATTCCCCCTTCCACCATGTCCCTTCCCCATTCCCATTTTTGCCCCATAGGGCATAATGGAAATGGGGAAGGCGCTAAGTACGGTGCCGCAAATTGCGGCACCGTACATAGCACCAAGGTCCCTTTGTGGCATGGTTTTTAACGCCTGCAAAAAGCAGGCGTTAAAATCACCATCCCGCAAAGGGACCTTGTAATCAGGCGTTAAGGGTCGGCGCCGTTTACGGCGCCGTAAAACCCTTAACGCCTGACTCGTAATGAGGCCCAGTACATTTAAAAAAACAAAGAAAACCAAAGATAAATCACAATCTAAGTGATGATCAATATTCTCACCAGCATTTTCACAGTGTGAGTTAAATGTACAGAACAAAATTACAGTAGTGACAGGTTGTCAACATAATTTTCTACAAATGTTACAATAAAACAACATTATTATCCTAGAAGTCACAACTTAATTTTAAATCACAAGGATATCAAGCAGTATATCCAGCTTCTTTATCATGGCATGGGGTACATATATCACCTCCTTTTTGGAGGTAATCTCACAGAAATGTCAATATCGCTCAGACCTGAAGCAGACCATACACATCCATATTCATATGAACAGGGAAAACTGAAACCCTCATTCATACCCTTAGGATATACCAAATCAAGTAAGTGTACCCAATAAATTTCACGCTGTGACCGAAATGCAGTGAAGTCCTTGCCTCTACTGGGGGGCTTAAACACCTCCAGTATCATGAATCTTACTTGTGAGACATTGGGCCTCATTAGAAGTTTACAGGTAGCCTTGCGGGTAAAACCGGCAGGTTGCCGCCAAACTTCTGAAAATTTCTGGCGCCCGTGAATGGACAATTACCGGGACATTCTAGCCCGGCCAGATCCGGTATTTGCCCATTTGCGGGAGCCGGAAAAAAGATGCTTCCCATTCCCATTCGCCCCCATGCTGTGCTCGCGGGTGCCCCTCTACCCGCCAGGTCCGACCTAGCGGGGAGAAAGGCACCCGCGAGCACAACTCGCAGTTTGCCAGTCTGGGAACTACAGTACCGGCAAGCTTACCAGTACCTTAGGTCCCGGACCGGCAAACTTGTAATGAGGCCCATTGTGTTGTCTCTCATACAAGTGGCATGCAACAGGTCATCTGTCATTGTGAGTCCAAATATTCAATGTATGTCCAAACCACTGACCTCTCACGAGCTCGTCCAGATTTTTGCCCCACATGGAGTAAACCACATGGGCACTTATTACAGTAAATGATCAATGTTGTAGGTACATGTGGCAAAATCCCTTAAAATGTTTTCTAAGAAAACCTGTAAGAGCCCTCAACAAATTACAAAATGTTACAGTAACCCAACCATGAAGCTTGTATTCACATTACTTAACAAGGCATGCAGATTTTGCCTAAATCTCAAGAAGATCTACCACGTAACTCATCCTTGACAGCTCCACAATTGCTCCAAGAGGTGTCCATCCTTACAGCTGAACCCACTGCTGGATCCACTGTCTACTGTACTGTCTTCTCTGCATCCTGTCTGCCCTGACTAATCTGAGGGGTAGCGTGGAGATAGCAAAGCTGCTGCCCCTGCCAGCTCAAAGCTGAAGCAGCCTCTCTTCAAGCAGAAATCTTTGAAGCCAAAGGAATTCCTTCCACTCTCCTATGCATGTGTGGAGCAGAAGGGTGAATGTCCTGTGTATCTCAGATGATTTGATATGATATGGCATTTATAACGCTCCTATACACAAATATTTCAAGGTGCGACGAGGCAAGGGAGGGGGAACTGAGGGAAGACAGACAATGGGCCTCATTACACGGTAGGCGGTGGACCAAGGTGCTATTAGCACCTTGGTCCATGCCGGTAAAATACCGGCACCGCCTTGGCGGAAAGGGGATTTACCGCCCCATTCCAAGGTTGGAGGGGCGGTAAATCCCCTTTCCGCCATTGCCCTTCCCCATTCCCATTTCTGCCCCATAGGGCTCTATGGAAATGGGGAAGGCGCTAATTACGGCACCGCAATTTTGCGGTGCCGTAATTAGCTCCGAGGTCCCTTAGCGGGTTGGATATTAACGCCTGCAAGAAGCAGGCGTTAAATCCTCCAACCCGCAAAGGGACCTCGTAGTACGGCGGTAAGCGTTAACGGTCACCGTTGCCATTAACGGTGACCGTTAACCCTTACCGCCGTCCGTGTAATGAGGCCCAATGATTTTACAAGGCCAGGTGTCATTCAGATTGTGCAAGTGCATGGGAGGGGAACGTGCAGTACATTGGATACTAGAATAAATAAAATAAATAAGAAAACGGCCAACTGGTGACAAGTGCAAGGTAAGTGCAGACAAGTGCAAGGTAAGTGTAGACAGGAGTGCTTGTAGGGGGACTGTAAGGGATACAGAAAACAGTCCCCAGGTGCGGGGGTTGCCAGGCAGTACAGGTGTGCAACTGGCTGGGCCTGGGCCTGAGATCAGAAGGGTGGCCAGGTAACCAGTGCAGCTTCAGCCAGGAATTCAACAGGGGAGAGGGGTAGAGAAAGCAGAAGCAAAGAGGAAAGTTTTAAGGTGCATCCGGAACCGGAGGTGGTTCTCCTCAAGTTTCAAGGAGGCAGGCAGGCCGTTACAGAGGGAGGCCCCAGCCTAAGAGAGAGATCTGCCACCAAATCGGTGCTTGGAGAAGTGACTGACCCTGAGGGAGTTGGAGGCGGATGAGCGAAGGCAGATGCAATGCTGGCAACTGTCTGGCATTCCAGATAAATGGACCAGGTTGAAGTGCTTCTGTAAGGTTCATTACAACCTTTAGGTAGCCATTGGTGGCCCATAATGTTTTGTCACATTTTGTCTTTTGTCAGGAAGTCAAGTAAGATCAACACCAAGCTGGCATGAAAGTATATGTTCACACAGATGTTTAATATGATATTTAGGTTTGGAGCCAGACCAACATGAATCTAGTGTGAAGTACTGACAATAACAGGATAGCCTTTCCTTGAACTTGACAATTCAATTCTCCATTTTGAAAATCCCCAAAACCTGGTTTCCTCCTCACTAGGGGTTAATTTCTCTATCACTCTAGGCTCTGGGGCTTTAAAGTGCCCCTACAATTCTTTGTTGCCTCTTTGGTTAATGAACATTAATCATTTGCTTCTCATCTTTGGTCCTCAAACACCCCTTCTCATTGTTATTTGGCCACACTTCCTGCATGCTGACTTGCTCAAAATTAGAAGATGGGACAGAGTGATACATGACTAAATCTGCCAAGAGGCTGGTAATTGGATGCTACTTGGATGCTTGGCCTTGACTTTCCAATCGTCTCCCTGTCTAAGAGTCTTGACTTAGCTTTCCAAAGCTGTATCCTTATTCTACTCTTCATTCTACTCTTCTACTCTTCTTTAATGGGTAGAAAGAGTTGTGTACCTCATGGAACCTTGCTTCCAGCCTCTTTCCCGTCTTTTTCACTCGGGTTCTATCACAGTACCCACTTCGATGTTTTACCACATGCTCTTATTTCTACCCCTCCAAGGATCACCATTGCCAGGCATTGGATTTACCCCTTCCTGTTTCAATCTCATAATGCCCCCTTTCGGCTCTACACCTCCCAGCTACTACATAACCTGCTCTGTTCCCACCCTCTTCCTCTCTCTTTCTATTGAACATCTTCTCAACGCTCTCTAATTATCACTTTCTCTCTCCCTTGCTCTCTACCTTCAACTTCCCCCTGGTATTTCCTTTCCCCGTCTTGTGTCTCATTTCATCTCTCTTTCTCTCTGATACTTCCTGCAAGTTCTCATATCTCATTCCAACTATCTTGTTCCTGATGTTCCCTTAACACCTTTCCCCTCCTTACATATCCTCTGTGATGTCCTTTCCAATCATCCATTTCCTTCCTCCAACGTTCTCTTGATGGACTCTTTCCAGATTACCATGATATAATCTAATCCAAAATGACAGAGGGGGAAATAACCGCAAGTTATTTTTTCGAAAATAACTTTTGTTTTTTTCACCCGCGGTCATTTAAGACAACCCGCCTCCCTTACTTACCTTCTGGCGGCACACCGTGAAGTGTACCACCACCTAGCCATTCCTCTGCGACACCGGTTCCCTTCAAGCACGGAAGGGAACCGGTGCCTTAGGGTCCATTCCTTTTTTTTAATTATAACTTTACTTGTCCCCCGCTTTCCTTTTTATGGAAGCAGGGGATACCCATGCAGGCCCTGTGTTCCTGGAATGTCGATCAAGGGGATCGACATTTTTGGCATTCGTTTTGGCATTTTTCCCGCTCATTTCTTTTATGACAATTCTTATGGCTAGCCTCTTTTCACCTCCTTTCCTTTCATTTTCCTCATTCCTTAAACTCGCTTTCACCTGCTCTCATTGTTTCCTGCACGTTACACCACTTGCTCGCCAACCTCTGACTCATATATTTATGCCCCACTCCCTGATTCTGTAATAGTGTGCTTGTACATACCCTTGAGCTGTCTTACTTGAGAGTGAGGGCACCTGTGCATGTTTATCATGGCTTCTATCTGTTTGTTATGTGTACCTACTACAGTGCATGCTGCGAGAACCAAGAAGAATTGAGGCATGGTCGCCATCTTGGATCACACTCATGTTTGAGGGATGCCACAAAGTGGATTATCCTCGTGCACTCAATCCACGGTTCAAAATTAAGATTCAATGGGCAGAAGCAAAAACCAGCTCCTTGGTGTTGGGCATTACCCAGTAAGCAGGAGCTACTGCTGGGAAACCAGTAGCGAGTACACAGTACACCGCAAATCTAACTTCTACAGGAGAGTCAAACTCTAACTTTTTTCCACATTATGCAAGATTTTGGTGGTGTTTTTATTTATTGATGGCATGTGGAAGGCAGGGTGAGCTATATCTAGGCTCAGATCTTGATATATAGAGTTGAAAGTATAATAGGTACATTTTAAGGGCTAGGTCACTGGATCAGATGGGTTTTGAGAGCTTTCCAGAATTGAATTCAAGAGGATGTGTTTTTTTATTTCAAGGTGCAGTGAATTCCAAAGACATGGATCATACACTGAAAATTGTCTATCGCTGCTAAGAACACACCAATATTGTGGGACCACGAGAAATGTCTTGTCTTCACATCTGATTGATCTGGTGGGATGGTAGTAGGAGATCCTATCAGCCAAATAGGAACATTGATACATCTAAAGAACAAACATAGAATCTTGGATTTGATCCTTTGATCCACTGCTAACCAGTGTAAGGAGTGATAAAGATTAGAGACAGGAGTACATTTGGATAGTACATTTTTGATATTCTGACAACCAGTCTAACTACTGAATTTTGTGCACCCGGTAAATGCTGCTGTATTTTGTATTTGTATTTTACTATGTTTTATATAGCACTTTTTGCCAAAGCACTTCACAGAGAAACAGGCGACAATACATTAAAATCAGAAAAGCAATTGTGTTTGGAAACTAAACAGGGGAAAGAGAATTTCAGCTGAGTATGAAAGGAGAGCCATCCAAGATAATCAAGAGAAGAGGAGATGGAATCGCGAAAGAATAATGAACAAAGCGAGCGGATGGAGGAATGATAAATTGATTTGAGTGTGGCTAGGCGAGAGCGAAAAAAGGCCAAAGAGTAGAACAGAGCAGTAGAAGAGTCGAGAAAAGATTAGAGAAGAGACCAACAGATTGGTAGCATGAAAAGTGAAAAAGGGATGAATTTTGCAAATATTAAAAAGATGATAATGGCAAGCACGAGAGATAAGTGAATATGATGGCTAAAGGAGAAGTTGAAGTCAAGATAGAGACCGAGATTACGGGTAGTAGGAGAGATCAGCAGGGATTGAGGGGGGAAAGAGAATAGAAGGAGGAGGAGAAGGAGGTGGAAGAGTAGTAGCAGGAAAGAAAAGAGTCTTTCCAGTGTTTAAAGTGAGAAAATTAGAAGTCATCCATGACTTAATGGCAGTAAGACAGGAAGAGAGAGTGGCGTGAATGTCTGGTGTGAAAGACGAGAAAGAGCTGAGTGTCATCTGCATAAACGTGATGTGACACTCTGAAGGAAGAGATGACATGAGCAAGAAAAGAAGTGTATAAAGAAAAAAGGAAAGGACCGAGCACAGACCCTTGTGGAACTCTGTGATCGAGAGGAAGAGGAGGAGAAATATTACCGCCCCAAGATACGGCAAATGTGCGGTTGGATAGATAAGAGGAGAACCAGGAAAGGACAGAACCATGAAAACCAAATGAGGAAAGAGAATCACGAAGCAAGGAATGGTCCACCGTGTGAAAAGCAGCAGAGAGATCGAGAAGAATAAGTATAGAAGAGTGTTTCGAGTAGCGAGCAGTAAGAAGAGAGTTAAGTACTGAGGTCAAGGCTGTTCCTGTGGCGTGACGTCAGTGAAACCCAGACTGAGTAGGAGGAAGAAGAGATAGATCAGAAATAAAGGATGACATTTGTGAGTAAACGATGCATTCCAAGAGCTTAGATAGAAAAGGTAGGAAATTGGAGGCAAAAGAAGGATTTGCTGTGGGTTTCTTAAGAATCGGTGTAATGATAGCATGTTTGAAAGCTGATGGAAAAGTTGAGTTGGCAAGACAAATAATGAAAAAAGAGGTGAGAAAAGGTACCAGAAGTGGGTAGACTTTAGGAATAAGTAGTGAGGGAAGAGGATTGCGTGGGGTAGCAGTAGGGTGAGTTCTAGCGAGAATTTGTAGTACCTGCCAGAATAGCATTGGCATAATCTAATTTTGAATTTACCAATGAGCCCACCACTACTGGGATGTCTCCTGGGGCCAGGTATGGGAGGACTGGTTGCAATAATCGAAGAGTGTAATATATTGAACAAACTGTAGTATCAGCCTGGTAGTCACAGACACAGTTGGACTGCCAGTAGCAACCTATGTTTTTTATTTTAGAAGCAAAGCGAGTTGGTAGACTGGACAGAGAAGGAGAAGGAACAATACTAGTAAGCTGATTAGGCATTTGCTGGGGGGCCAAACAATATTATTTCAATTTTATTAGGCTCCAATAGTAATTTATTGAGTGTCATCCACCTTCCAATCTCATCCATGTGTTGTATAATAGCTGAAGGGCACACAGCAAGATAATTTACTCACAGATATAGCTGCGTGTCCTCTGCGTAGGAATGGTATGACAACTCATATTTCGATAGAATAATCATCAGGGGCTGCATATAAATATTAAACAAAATAGGGGATAAGGAAGATCGCTGTGGAACTCCACAAAGCACTGTGATGTGCTTTGACACATGGTTGCCCTGTTCAACACAATGGTGACGTTCCATTAAAAAGGCCTGACACCAAGCCAATGCATGTTCAGATATGCCACTGTGGTGAATCTGGATAGCATAATGTTGAAGTCCACTGTATCAAAGGCCGCTGAAAGTTCCATTATGAATAAGTCAATGCTTCTTCCTCTGCATTTTTTAAAATGTCACATACGGAAAGCAATATGTATGATCTATTATGTTTAAATGTGTCCTAATTCTTCTTTGTCAACATTCTCAAATACTCAAAAGTTAATATCACACATATTTATGTTTGTAAGACCCCAGTTGGCCTGTGTAGCCATAGGTGGCTCCAGGTGGTAGTTGGCTTCATTTTATCCTGGCTCCCCGAGGCTAGAAGGAGCAAAATGGCTCCTAT
Source organism: Ambystoma mexicanum (assembly GCF_040938575.1). Classification (NCBI taxonomy): domain Eukaryota; kingdom Metazoa; phylum Chordata; class Amphibia; order Caudata; family Ambystomatidae; genus Ambystoma; species Ambystoma mexicanum. The sequence continues at coordinate 681,165,391 of NC_090929.1, read as the reverse complement.
TTACCAGCAGTTTCATATCCATCCAATCGCTGATTTCCAAACAGCCATGCCGGCTTTACCTCAGGTGATAAACAAAGAGTTGTCCAGGGTGATATATGCCCGGCTTTGGAGTGCCTCACTGGAGGCTACACCACTCCCACCCCCTTTCTCCACTGTGGGATTGGGCGTGAGCGTTTTCCTTGCTAACCTGATGACTACATCCACCAGAAGCCCTTGCAGCAGATTATCATCACCTGCACCTGCGTTGAGCTGCAAGTTAACACAGCCTCCCTGATGGCGTGTATTGGCACAGAAACCGGTCGGAGGAGAATACCAGTGGCCTGGAAGGTTATGCAGGGAACTGGAGTGTGCACCTTTCCTTGTTTTTTCCATTTTTGCAGGATCTTGAAGGGTGGAATCTTCAAGACCTGACAGGGTGCTGCGCCAGGGTGATATATGCCCGGCTTTGGAGTGCCTCACTGGAGGCTACACTCCCCTCCCCTTTCTCCACTGTGGGATTGGGCGTGAGCGTTTTCCTTGCTAACCTGGTGACTGCATCCACCAGAAGCCCTTGCAGCAGATTATCATCACCTGCACTTGCTGTGAGCTGCAAATTAACACAGCCTCCCTGATGATGTGTATTGGCACAGAAACCGGTTGGAGGAGAATACCAGTGGCCTGGAAGGTTATGCAGGGAACTGGAGTGCGCACCTTTCCTTGTTTTTTCCACGCTGCAAACATCTTAATATGTTGTACACATTGCAATTATTTATAAAGATTCATATTGTGCAAAGAAAGGGTCAAGGAGAATACCTCAAATATTCATAATCAAGTTTTTATATATGCAATAAAAAAAGGTGTTTTGGTATTTTTTTTAGCATGCAAACAAAACACTAAAAACATTTCTGCATAAAACAGAAGGTGAAACAAATACTGAATCAGAACAGTGATACATTCAAAATAGTACAATGGTACAAATGACAAAGAAAGAAAAAAACATAAGTGGATCAAAGATATAAAAGTCATACATTGATTATTTACAATCCGAGTTATGAAGTACTCCTCGGTGTTGTTAATAGTACCCTGAAGACTAAGCACGATTAATTAATAATCATGCCTTGAATCTGCCTATGTCTGCGTCCAAGATCTAATGTTTTACAGTGCCCCTTCTTGTCTTCTGAGCATGAATACACGTTTCGGCGTGCCAACAGTGATGGCATCCATACACTCCTTCCACAGGGCAGGTAAAAAACCCTGGGGGGGGGGGCACAAAAGAAGTTGTTTCGGAATAGTGTTCTGAAAGGAATATGAGATACTCTGCAGTACATTTAATTAACTGCCTATTGCATGGCAAATGCCCCACTTGTCACTTACCCGGTGCTTCCCGCAGGGGGGAGAGGGGGTTTTCCAAAAGTGCGAGTTCCTCACATTAGGGGACAGCCCCTTCTCTCAAAATCATACTGGTGTTCTAAGTATTAGTAACTATAAGTAAAGAATGGCTCATATGATTCAATTGCCCAGGCTGGGTGAGCAGCCTATGCAAGCATTCACGAGAACAATTATAGAGTGCAGTGAATGAAGAGGCCAAATACCTATGTTACAATTTTGAAAAATGGCTTTTCCCGCATCCCCTCTGCCTCCTCCCGCCTCCCGGACCATGCCCTTCCCTGATTGGTGGAACTTGTCTCCACGTTGGGCCTAGCAGCCGAACTGCACCCTGCCTACCTTTTTCACATCCATAGGTGCAGGTGAGCGCATTCCCCCAAGGACCCTCCTGAGCCCTGGGGAGCAACATCTCGGCCTTTTTGACCACCCCCTGCTCCGGACTGCCAACCTTGCTTCCCTTGACTTTTCCTGCGTCCCTTCTGCCTCCTCCCGCCTTCCGGACCACCCCTTCCCTGATTGGTGGAGCTTGTCTCCCCGTTGGGCCTAGCGCCCGAACTGCACCCTGCTATCTCTTTCACATCCAGAGGTGCAGGTGAGTGCATTCCCCCAAGGACCCTCCTGGGCCCTCGGGAGCAACATCTCTGCCTTTTTGGCTAACCCCATGCCCCTGACCACCATCCTTGCTTCCCTTGCCTTTTCCTGCATCCCTTCTGCCTCCTCCCGCCTCCCGGACAACCCCATTCCCTGATTGGTGGAGCTTATCTCCTCGTTGGGCCTAGCGAATGAACTGCACCCTGCCTGCCTCTTTCACATCCAGAGGAACAGGTGAGTGCATTTCCTCCAGGAACCACCTGGGCCCTGGGGAGCAACATCTCAGCCTTTTTGGCTACCCTCCTGCCCCGGACCGCCATCCATGCTTCCCTTGCCCTTTCCCGTGTCCCTTCTGCCTCCTTCCGCCTCCCGGACCACCCCATTCCCTGATTGGTGGAGCTTGTCTCCTCGTTGGGCCTAGCGGCCAAACTGCACCCTGCCTACCTCTTTGACATCCAGAGGTACAGGTCAGTGCATTCTCCCCAGGACCCTCGTGGGCCCTGGGGAGCAACATCTTGCCCTTTTTGGCTACCCCCTTACCCCTGACCACCATCTTTGCTTAGCTTGCATTTTCCCACGCCCCTTCTGCCTCCTCCTGCCTCCTAGACCACCCCCTTCCCTGATTGGTGGAGCTTGTCTCCTCGTTGGGCCTAGCGGCCGAATTGCACCATGCCTACCTCTTTCACATCCAGAGGGGCATTGGGGTGCATTCATCCAGGACCATCCTGGGCCCTGTGGGGCAACAACTCAGCCTTTTTGGCTAATCCCTCCCCCCAACTGCCATCCATGCCCCCCTTGCATTTTCCCACGTCCCTTCTGCCTCCTCCCGCCTCCCGGAACACGCCCTACCCTGATTGCTGGAGCTTGTCTCCTCGTTGGGCCTAGTGGCCGAACTGCACCGTGCCTACCTCTTTTACATCCAGAGGTGCAGGTGAGTGCATTCCCTCCAGGACCCTCCTGAGCCCTGGGGAGCAACATCTCGGCCTTTTTGACCACCCCTGCCCCGGACCGCCATCCTTGCTTCCCTTGCCTTTTCCTGCGTCCCTTCTGCCTCCTCCCGCCTTCCGGACCACCCCCTTCCTGATTGGTGGAGCTTGTCTCCCCGTTGGGCCTAGCGGCCGAACAGCACCCTGCCTACCTCTCTCACATCCAGAGGTGCAGGTGAGTGCATTCTCCCCAGGACCCTCCTGGGCCCTGGAGAGCAACATCTCTGCCTTTTTGGCTACCCCCATGCCCCTGACCACCATCCTTGCTTCCCTTGCGTTTTCCCACATCCCTTCTGCCTCCTCCCGCCTCCCGGACAACCCCCTTCCCTGATTGGTGGAGCTTATCGCCTCGTTGGGCTTAGCGACTGAACTGCACCCTGCCTGCTTCTTTCACATCCAGAGATGCAGGTGAGTGCATTTCCCCCAAGACCCTCCTGGGCCCTGGGGAGCAACATCTTGGCCTTTTTGGCTACCCCTTACCCCTGATCACCATCTTTGCTTCCCTTGCATTTTCCCACGTCCCTTCTGCCTCCTCCTGCCTCCCAGACCACCCCCTTCCCTGATTGTTGGAGCTTGTCTCCTCGTTGGGCCTAGCGGCCGAACTGCACCCTGCCTACCTCTTTCACATCTAGAGGTGCATTGGAGTGCATTCCCCCAGGATGCTCCTGGTCCCTGGGGAGCTACAACTCAGCCTTTTTGGCTACCCCCTGCCCCCGACTGCCATCCATCCTTCCCTTGCATTTTCCCACGTCCCTTCTGCCTCCTCCTGCCTCCCAGACCACCCCCTTCCCTGATTGGTGGAGCTTGTCTCCTCATTGGGCATAGCAGTCGAACTGCACTGTGCCTACCTCTTTCACATCCAGAGGTGCATTGGAGTGCATAACCCCAGGACGCTCCTGGGCCCTGGGGAGCAACAACTCAGCCTTTTTGGCTACCCCCTGCCCCCGACTGCCATCCATCCTTCCCTTGCATTTTCCCACATCCCTTCTGCCTCCTCCCGCCTCCCGGACCACCGCCTTCCCTGATTGTTGGAGCTTGTCTCCTCGTTGGGCCTAGCAGCCGAACTGCACCCTGCCTACCTCGTTCACATCTAGAGGTGCATTGGAGTGCATTCCCCCGGGATGCTCCTGGTTCCTGAGGAGCAACAACTCAGCCTTTTTGGCTACCCCCTCCCCCGACTGCCATCCATCCTTCCCTTGCATTTTCCCACGTCCCTTCTGCCTCCTCCTGCCTCCCAGACCACCCCTTCCCTGATTGGTGGAGCTTGTCTCCTCGTTGGGCCTAGCGGCTGAACTGCACCGTGCCTACCTCTTTCACATCCAGAGGTGCATTGGAGTGCATTCCCCCAGGATGCTCCTGGGCCCTGGGGAGCAACAACTCAGCCTTTTTGGCTACGCCCTTCCCCCGACTGCCATCCATCCTTCCCTTGCATTTTCCCACATCCCTTCTGCCTCCTCCTGCCTCCTAGACCACCCCCTTCCCTGATTGGTGGAGCTTGTCTCCTCGTTGGGCCTAGCGGCTGAACTGCACCCTGCCTACCTCTTTCACATCCAGAGGTGCAGGTGAATGCATTCCCCCCAGGATCCTCCTGGGCCCTGGGGAGCAACATTTCAGCCTTTTTGACTACCCCCCTGACCCCGCCCGCCATCCTGGCTTCCCTTGCCTTTTCCTGTGTCCCTTCTTCCTCCTCCTGCCTCCCAGACCACCCCCTTCCCTGATTGGGGGAGCCTGTCTCCTCATTGGGCCTAGCGACTGAACTGCACCCTTCCTACCTCTTTCACATCCAGAGGTGCAGCTGCATGCATTCCCCCCAGGGCCCTCCTTGGACGTGAGGAGCAACATCTCAGCCTTTATGGCTACCCCCTGCCCCCGACCGGCATCCATGCTTCCCTTGCCTTTTCCTGCATCCCTTCTGCCTCTTCCCGCCTCCTGGACCACCCCCTTCTCTGATTGGTGGAGCTTGTCTCCTCATTGGGCCTAGCGGCCGAACTGCACCCTGCCTACCTCGTTCACATCCAGAGGTGCAGGTGAGTGCAATCCCCCAGGACCCTCCTGGGCCCTGGGGAGCAACATCTCAGCCTTTTTGGCTACCCCTGCCCCCAACCACCATCCATGCTTCCCTTGCCTTTTCCTGCATCCCTTCTGCCTCGTCCTGCCTCCCGGACCACCCCCTTCCCTGATTGGTGGAGCTTGTCTCCTTATTGGGCCTAGCAGCCGAACTGCACCCTGCCTACCTCTTTCACATCCAGATTTGCATGTGAGTGTATTGCCCCCAGGACCTTCTTGGGCCCTGGGGAGCAACATTTAAGCCTTTTTGGCTACCCCCATCCCCCTGACTCCATCCTTGCTTCGCTTGCCTTTTCCCATGTCCCTTCTGCCTCCTCCCACCTCCCAGACCACCCCCTTTCCCTCCCCAGATTGGCTGGTTCCCTCTTCATAACCCACATTCCCTTCGGCTAAGGGCCCCAAGGCAAAGGGCAGCTCCAACAGAGGCAGCTCCAGCGAGTGTCTGTAGGTGTCCTCAGGGAAAGGCAATGAAGCCGCAGTCAACAGACACTAACAGCAACTGTAAGTGTGACATGGGTGGGGTGTAGAGCAATTACTCTACTGCAGAAAGCCCCTGCCACTCTACTTTACCTTTCCATAATGATACATTGCCATAGCCTTACACCATGCATTCTTAGAGAGATTTGTGAACAAAAGCCTAAACTCATGACTGGACTGTAAATGTAGCATTGCATCACACACCAACTTACTTGCCAATGTTGAACTAGTGCCAGACCTAGAGAAAACTGTGAAGATTGGCCTGCGTCACATCTAGATAGGATTATGAATGTCAACATGTGCCACATTCAGATGAATTCTTAACTTTAGCCTGCGTCGCATCTAGATAGAAATGTAAATGTTAGCATGCACCACCCTTAGATGGACTTAGATGGAATGCTTAACCTCAATACATAACAAGAGAATGCACCACATCTAGATAGGATTGTGAGTGGTGGCATGTGCCACACTTGGATGGGCTTAGATTGAATGCTTAACCTTAGCCTGCACCACATCTGGATAGGATTGTTAATGTTAGCGTGTGCCATACTTAGATGAAATACTTGACTTTGGCCTGCATCGCATCTGGATGGAGGTGTGAATGTTGGCATGCGCCACACTTCAATGAAACTGTGAATGTTACCAAGTGCCGCACTTGGATCGAATTGTGATCACTGGCCTGCCTTACATCTAGATAGGATATTGAGATTTGCAAGTGCCACACTCAGATGGTATAGTGAATGATAGCAAGCATCAAACCTAGACATAATTACAAGGATAGCAATGCCAATTAACTAATCCACTAACAATTGCACCCCTCTTCATACACCTCTCAAACTCTAACCAAACACAACTACAATCCTACAGCACAACAATCCGCACAAACTTCACTACACTGCAACAACAAAACAAACCACACATAGCCTCGCACAACAGCACACGCCGACTACCGATCGTAAAACACCCCAAGCCCAGCCAACGGAACCACTTGGCTGAGGCTGCCAACAGCACATCACTGCTCTCTTGCACTTTTCCAGCTTATCCCCACTAACCTACCCCCCCCCCCCTCCTTCTATTTTCAGAGCCACCAGAGTGCCAGGGGACCACTCCGGTGGTGATAGCGCGTGGTACAAATATCCTTTAACATTAACATTAACATTAACATTAACCGTTAAAGATGTTGTATATTCTCTGCTGTTTTCTTTGTTCACGTACAAAAGTAGTGCTGGGATGCACCTAAAAGGACACATTTGTGGCACGATGCAAAACTATTAAATAAACACGTCATGAATATGTAGTAATGCTCTGTGTATGGCACTGATCTGTTCAATAGATTCATCTAAACATGTCAATGCCTGTAGGGTGACCATTGAAGAGTTGATGGGAGTTTGCTTTATCCTTCCCTTCCAGAGCACACCCTCACAGACCTAGTGTCCCTGCACAAAGCAGTGCAATGTTGATTTCTCTTATTAAAGTGCTGAGGCTGCTGCTACATTGCCAATCCCACAGCTGTGATCCTAAAAATCCAAGGAGAAACCAAATGTGTAGTGTGGCAGACTGGGACATTACAAACTACAATGCTATAAGAGGTTTCTAAATGACTAATAGAACAAGCAGAACGCATCAGATAGAGTATGGAAAACATCCCGAGCTCTATACCAATGGTAATGCTGTAATTGGGTCTATCTATTCAGGTTAACACCAGAGGTGGACTCTTTTCCTCCAGCTGATTTTCTGCAAGGATTACCTCTAGGGCTGCAATGTGGCCCTCACTTCTGGATGCGGATTACATGTGAAGACCGCTTTAAGAGGAGTCATGTGATGCCAAGCATTCACATATGATCTAAGACATGACACGTTTAGGGTGAAGTTCTCAAAATGCTACTTCATCCAGAAACACATGGACTGGTGCTGACACATATGTATATCAAACAGTGATTTGAAGTTGCAACATGGCAGCATACACAGCACTCTACAAACCCTACCACAATAACTGACAAGTTACATCACGATTCCTGAAATTGTCATTGTCAGCTAAAAATAAAGACACAAATACAATGATACCCACCTTGTGGACAGTTTTGATTGGCGCACCAACAGAAAGGCCAAAGTGTAGCCATGCTCAGGCAAGTGTCAAGAGGCCAGGTTTCAGTGTAAACCATGACACACAGGTAAAGTGCACTACACAATCTCACAAAGCGTATGCATATGTTCCTCAAACGATGTGGTAGCTTGAAGGAAACCACATGGGCGATCAGTAGAATTCTCAGTCTACTTTATCACAAAATCGCGAAACTAATGTACTGCTCTCACAACATTGTGTGTAAAGATGTGAGTCTGAAATCGTTCCAGAGCGTAAGAACGGTTACCACAAGAATACAGAGGATTCTGAGGTTTGAGGTGACAAGTTACAGATCCAGTAAGAGTGGTGCCCAGTAGGAAATTAGTGTTGGCATGAGTTGGAGAGATGTAGATGTGAGCTGGCAATGCCACACGGATTCTCTGCAGTTTCCTGGATCTGAGAAGGTGAGCGAGAGTAGGCTCATCGAATGGTGGCCTTAAGGGTGTGTGGAACAGGTGATTCGGGAAGGGGGTCAAACAATCTGAGCAGTCAGTGTGTGGGCAACAGCACAGAATTTCAGATTGAAATTATTTTGTCGGGAGAGAGGCGGCAGCGTGGTAATTGGGTTTCTAGGGCCACCATAAAGTACAGTCAGCATTGTTTCTCTGGCAGTATCTACTACCACCCCAGGAAAAGGCAAGAGACCAAGAATGAGGAGGCACTGCTTAGAGAATGACGATTTTTAGTTGACATATCTCCTCCTTGACATAAATACACACAAAACAAGGCATTCAAACCTTAGATAAAGTGAAGGTGGATGCTCTTATGTGTAGTGGCCATGTTTGTTTGTCTGCAGATTGCTGGGAGACAGGGAATATGATGGCAACATCATGGGGTATGTGGCTGTATATAAAGGAGTTTGTTTAGCATGAACAATGGAATGGCAATTTCTAGTGCGTGTGTGTGTGTGTGTATCCGATGTGGGCAGAGAGATACTGTTGGTTTATCTGCATGAGTGGTAATACACGTGGAGCAGATTTGCCACGCCATCGTGGGAATCAGCGTTAAAAGGGCCCAAAGGTGGTACAGTGTGTAGACCGCTTGACTCTGGATGTATGCTGCCACCATGCGATTGTGGCCCCCTAGAAAATGAGGCTACTGGTAGAGCTATCTTTAGCTGAGCTGACTGCATGCGCGCCTAGGGAGCTGTTACACAAAGCTTGTGGGCTCTTACGCGGTATATGGAAAGGTCAGTGTGCCTCTCTTCATGTCAAAAGTAATCCAGGAGACCAAAAAGGCACAGCAGCTCATGCAATACTCTCTGCTGCTTGTCCTCAAACCACTGAGATATCCTACTCGGAGGCGCTCAGACAAAACCCCCCTAGCATGTTTTGCCGAATTTGAGTTTTCTGCTAATTGAGAAAAACCTATTATGTGGCCCAATGCTAATGTAATCTACGGAACTGATAAACCCGCATGCCTGCCATTTGTGAAGGCAAGGGTCAGCAGATTATGGCTGTGGAAAGTTGAAATTGCACATGAAACCTGGTCATGAAGGCGCCCCGCTGAGCTACCCCTCGGCCTTAGTGCCAGCTTGAGGATCTATTTATTCACAGACGGGGATTTCGTGTGGCTTCTTTATTGTGCTTTAATGATACACTGTTTATTCTGGGCTTTTAATTCTTTCCATCTATTATGTTTAGACAACTCATTAACAATCATTTGTTATCATTAGACTTCAATTTTAAGCTCCTTTTCCCAGGGGAAGTAAAGTCGGTCTTTTAAGCATAATTGTGAAATAAACAATTTCTGAAAGCCTTGTTTGCTGTCTAACCCCAGCCTCCTTCTCACCGCTCCCCCCGCCCTCCTTCCTGCAACTTTAAAATAGCAGCAGGAACCAGATTTGGTCATTTAAATTCAGTCAATACTAGTAGCACGCTTATAATGTTTATACCTAGTGGAAAAGCAGTATTTACCAACAATTTAATTATGACCAAGTAAAGCTTAGGGTGATCAAGTAAAGGGCCATCACGTGTGAACAATGGGACATCATCACTAGGTAGAGAGATGCAGTAATGTGTGCTCAGTCAGCCCATTTTCATAGCCTATTTAAACTTAAGTACTTTTCGAATGCTAGCTCATGGCCTTTCAGCACTTTCAATGATACCAACAAAAACTAAGGGGGGAGGGGTTGTACACAGAGAGCCATTTATTTTATGGACCATGTATGCGGAGGGTGGATTCACAAGAACCTGTGCCACTGTGTACACACACACACACACACACACACACACACACACACACACACACACACACATACACACAAAATGCCTCTCTTATGTACTACAGAAGCAATTGCTCTGTCTCTAAATGTCAACAGTGGGTCACAACTTGCAGCCCTTACATGATCCAGGCTCCTAACAGGGGTGAAGTAGGCGAATAAACATACATGCTTTAAGGAAGGTCGCGCATTGCAGTCACAGCTGGTGGGTGTAAATTATTAAGTACATAAACGATTTGACATGCACATTGTCCCTAGTAGGGCACTGTAGTGGACCTTTAATACAAGCCAACAGGCGCTGAATAGATTGCTATCTGCACACATAGGTACATTGCTGTGACTTGCACTCTTATGTGATGGTCATCATGGCTTGGAAAGGCGTCACGTGGTCTGGGAGGTCTGCCAACCGTAGTTTGAAAGGGCACGATAAACATGTTCAACGTTGCATTGCAGAAGAATAATGCATGGTATGGCAGGCACATTTTACGATTGCATGCAAATTATCGTTTTTGGCAGATATGACGGGTACTGTAAAGTTATAATCAGCAGTTCCATGTGTTTGATGTGGGCTGCTGGGTTATTTGCCACGCTAGTGAATAGGTGGTTGCTGGCATGTGGACCGAATTTGGGGTGGGACTCGGCCAACTAAGCTGGGGACATTGCACTAAAAGGTGAAGGGAGCAGCGCCTATATTCGTTACTCTCGATCCCTAGAGCAAGTGATTGCAGGTGAGGGCTCTGCAGTACTTTAAATGCGCATTAGGTAAACATTTCACGTTAAATCAACCGTTCGTCTCGGGAAGATAGCTCAGGGGCAACGTGCTCCCATTGGAAGTAAGACAACACAAAGCAACACAGGTTCGGTTCCCGGGTCCGTGCTTAGAAACCTGTGGGTATTAAGCGTGTTATATACCCAATCATATCATATCATTGCACTGCAAGCATATTTGCCAGACAGAAGTTTGCTCATGCATTTGCAGGAAAATGATTTTCTTATATTGTGGAATTGCATTGCATCCATATTCGATAATCTAGAGATCAAGTGGAATGACTACCATGAAACTCTATCTTGGGGACAAGCATCATCTTACAGATGACATATCGTAGGGCCGCCCCAAAACTGGAAATGCATAGTAGTCCCAAGCATCCAGCAGCCACTACTGGCCAACTGATTTCCTGCCTTCGAGACTTAATGCACATCCAGGCCTGTTTGCATTTCACATGGCAAGTGTAATGTGTGGAATCATGTTTAGTGCATGGTGGTGGCCAAGGTGTGTTTGCTTTAGTACAACTGTTTAGTTTGTGAGGTTGTGTTGTTTTGTGCTGAAACCATGACATCTCTACAATGTTTCTTTCAGTGGGCCTCATTACGACCCAGGCGGTAAGTTACCGCCTGGGCCGTGACTTTACCACCATGGCGTAAACTACGTTTACGCCATGGTGGTTGGCGGACTTACCGCCCCATTCCGACCTTGGCGGGGCGGTAAGTCCCCAATCCCCATTTACCCTTCCCCATTCCCATTTTTGCCCCATAGGGTATAATGGGAGTGGGGAAGGCGTTAATTACGCCACCGTAAATTACGGTGGCGTAATTAACTCCATGGTCCCTTAGCGCCATGGATTTTAACACCTGCTAAAAGCAGGTGTTAAAAGCGCCATGGCGCTAAGGGACCTCGTACTCAGGCGGTAAGGGTCGGCGCTGTTAACGCTGCCGTTAACCCCTTACCGCCTGGGTCGTAATAAGGCCCAGTGAATTTCTGTGGTTTTAATTACAGTTGGTTACGGTTTTCAATTCTTACTGATTTTGTGATGCTTTCCCTCAATTAGGTTGAAGGGCTCACATTTGATTTAAGGGTCAACCTTTCTAAATATCACAGAAACCTAGATAACATTAGCTGCGCTTGTTTTGAAGGCTGTTTCCTTGCAGTAAGAGTAAGATCACTATGGTCCGTGGTATTTCTTTTGTCCCTATAAATTACAACCAAAGACATAAATCAAGTGTGTAGACTTGCTGTATATAGATCCTTAAGTCTCTTCTCAGCTGTCATTTGATGAGAAAGCAGAGGTAGTGAGTGATACATTATTCATAAAATGCCTATTGTCAACCATCACAAAGCCCCATCGAGCATAATCAGTTACTCTTACTTATAATAATGGCATCTTTGTGGAAACCGAGAAGAGGCTATAATAGAGAAGGGGGTAAAGTGGTCGGTGATGCCAATCATCTTAGGGGTCAAAATATATTGTTATTAACATCATTTTCTCTGGTTGGATTACAATGTTTAGTTCATGTATCATTTGCTATGTCGAGGAATTATTAACTATCCAGTCGGGATATGTCGCTTGAAGAGTGCTGCACTGTTCCTACAGAGTTCTCTGTAGTTCTATATGTGATTCAGTTTTTTCATTTAATCCTGGCTGAGGGTCAATAATATTCCCTTCAGAGTTTAGACCCATTCTACCATTGTTAGATCTTTATAAGTCTAGTTGTCAATTTTCTTCTTTTTTTAGTGCTAAGTATGCATCTGACTTTTGTTTAACTGCACCATACTCCAAAATGTATTTTTCCAAAATGGATAGTATTACCACAAATCGTGCTAAAACTTTAGCTTTTTTCATCTGAAGATACTACTATGATTTTTATCACTTAGTAAACAAACTCAACAAGAATTATCATATAATAAAACCACTTGAGTATCTAATTTGAAATTAAATCAGCTTAAAATTGCACGATTCGAGCTTAGCTCAATACTATAGTGCATAGAGAATACCAAGTGGCTTGAAGGTCTCATTGCAACCAGTACTCTGTAAAGACAATCCTGCATTTGTCAAAAGTTGGTATCAGATTCTGTACGTGCTCTTTATGTTTCTAACTATTGAAGAATTATCCACCACCCTACATAAAAATATATTCTGATTCAGCATCTCTCAAAAATACCTTAGCACAAATGTATACATTAGAGAAATTAACCTCTACATTAGCATCTATTAATATCAAGTTGAGCGCTTATAAAAAGGAACTGGAATCCAAAAGATCAGAAAGTTTAGACTTGACACACTAGATCATAAATGCGATATTGCATATACATAGCAGGAGTTTTATCAAAAACCCATGAAATACTCCAACTGAATCGCTCACACATGGTATAAATAAGGCTTTGTCATCTGGGATTAATGTAAGAGAGAAGATGCACTCTACAAGAAAACACGTTCTTTTATAGAAGGATAGAAAAAAAACTGAAGAAATAAGAAAAATAAGAAAAATAAATCACCTCGAAGACTACCCAGCAGAAGAAATTGTTATAGTAAATATGTCTTAATATAAATGTAAATGCTTCCAAACACTTATTCTACAAAAGGGTGTATCCTTCTTTCCCACTTAGGTAATTTTCTTTTAGAGCAGATTGATTTTTTAGACTTCTCGAACAATTACATTTTAAAAATTCTTTGTGATGCTTGATTGATCAGATTAAGGGATAACTGTGTAGAATAAGTAAACAGGATTCAGAAAAGAAAACATGTCATTTTTTAGTTATGACAATTCAATTACACTAAGAACACAAGGACAAATGTATTCAAGAATGAACTGATTGAGCTTAAGAACTTGGCAAGTAATCCTGATATTGTTACTAAACCTGCTGGCGGTGGAGGTGCCAATGTCTCAATAAGTATGAATTACTTTACTGAAGAAGGTTTGCGATTACTGAATGACACATCTACTTACATGTCAATTTCTTATGATCCTACTTCAACAGTGCCTTATCTGATTAAAGATGTGTTATATCGATTCAGGGAAGCAGGTTGGATTACACTTTCCCCTAAACATTTCTGACTAATACATTTCCCATGATGCCACTTACATTTTATGTACCTAAAATTCACAAATTCTTATCAAAACAGACAGAATGTCCAATTTCTGCAGCTAGTAGCAGCTTTTTAGAACCTTTGGTGCAATATTTGGATGTTAAACTCCAGCAACACATTTAAAATACTGAAACATGTTTTAAAGATACCTCCGATTTTTGAGACTTGTAGGATGATTCCAGTACAGATGTTTCAGTAACCATTGATTTGACAAGTTTGTATACTTTGATTGCCCATTCGAAGGGTTGAAAGCCATGGAATGGTTCCTATTTTGACTGGACAATGCAATTGTGTATAAGGTTTTCACTTGAAGCTGTTGAAATTAATTTTGACATTTTTATTTTTCAATTTAAAGACCAACATCATGTCCAGAGTTCTGGAACTTCAATGGAAGAATACATCACTGTATGCAACCATGTTAATGTATTACTTTGAACATCATTATATCATCAATAACCACCAATGAAAATCTCACCTCATTACCTACAAAAGATATATAGATGATGGGCCTCATTACACGGAAAGCGGTAAGGGTAAATGGTCACCGGTAAGGGTACCGGTGACCGTTAACCCTTACCGCCTTACTACGAGGTGCCGTTGCGGGACCCGACCTTAACGCCTGGTGTACACCAGCCGTTAAAGTTGGGACCCGCAAAGGGACCGTGGTGCTAATTACAGTACCGCAGTTTACGGTACCGTAATTACCGCCTTCCCCATTCCCATTATGCCCTATGGGGCAAAAATGGGAATGGGGAAGGGCCATGGAGAAAGGGGGAATTACCGCCACGCCAACTTTGGAATGGGGTGATAATTCCCCTTTTCTCCATGGTGGTACCGGTATGGTACCGGCAGCAACCATCGTGCTAATAGCACCATGGTTTACCGCCTTCCGTGTAATGAGGCCCGATGTCTTTCTCAAATGGAGAGATTCTGAATCGGAACTGGTGAATCATTTCAACTATATGAATGAGGTACACATGCATATAAAACTCACCATGGACTACAGTACACAAGAAATACAAATTTTAGATTTTAGAATTGTGATTTAAGACAATGTGTTGACTACCACTTTGTATGCTAAATCCACTGACAATAATACTCTACTACATCTGAATGATTTTCATCGACAATCAATTATTAGAAGTCTGCCATAGTCACAATTCGAGGATCACAAGAATAATATCCACAGAAGATTCACTGAAACTTGAAACTATAAATTGCGTGATACATTCATTGCAAGAGGTTATAAGTTACCTGTGCTACAAGGAGCTTGAAGGAAGGTGTCATCTTTTGAACGTTCATCATTGTTAAGACCCAGAATCAGGAAATAATGTACCAATTTAGTGTATGTATCTACCTTTTCACTACACAGCGAGACTATAGAGAAAATTATTCAAGGAAATTCACATATTTTACATCTAGATGCTGTAACCACAGAGTTATTTCGTAATCTACCTATGTTTGTATACCAAAATCATGGTTGTATCAGAAACTGGTTGGTGTGAGGAGCCAGGAATGAGACACAGACACAGAGAAATCATAACTGTGGTTAAAAACTTGTATTTCAAATAATAAGGGAGTTGAAAAATGCCACTGTCCCTACTCTAGGAGGTATTTTCATACCTCAACCAAAACTAAGGATCTGTCCTGTGTCAAGATGCCCAAAGCAAAATGTCCAGTTTCCGAAATTCTATCCTAGATCTTACATTCTAAAAGTAGCTCTAAGGTGCTTAGGGTAATGTCTTTGGCCTTGAAAGTCCACAAATGTTCAAGGTCAAAAGAAAGTTGTAACTCCAACACAAAGGTTCCCAATTGATAGTATTCACAGTTCCAGGGAATGGCTCCTTTTATCTGGTTTCTTTTCACCAATGTAATAGTTCAATAACACAGTCAAATTTCTTTATAGCCAAAGAGGATAACTCCCTCCTCTTGGCATTGCACTCTACTCGTGATTACATGTCTCCCTTCCCAGGTCTGTTCAAAACCATTCAAAATCCTAAGGGCATGAGTCTTTCTTGGGATTCTTTGTTCAACAAAACTACTTGGATGCGAACAAAACTTGTATGCAAGTCACAGCCTCCAAGGACACCTGGTATTCTCCCCTGCCAGTTTCTTTTCCTCCTTCAATGCAATTTGATTCACAAGCTTGTCTTTGCCTAGCATATTTTCCTGCAAGGATTTTCTAATGTGGTTTACTTTACACACTTGCAAACTTGACTTTGCTTGTTGTACTCTCCTGCAAGGACTTTTTCGTATAGTACATTTTTGTAAACTTGCCAACTTGACCTTACCTGGTATACTCTCCTGCCAGGAGTTTCTCGTACAGTCCACTTTATAATCTTTTAACCTTGACATGTTATCATTCCTCCCATCACATCAGGCTCAACTCCCCTTCCATTCTCTTCACTGGCTCTTATCAGACCTTGATAGCATTGCTGATGCAGCCCAGTGTCCCAGCTTTCCTTCTCAGGACTCATCAGTCTTTTATGGCATTCTCTGATCCTCTAACAGTCAACGTGAAGCAATGCTTCAGCGTCTCATCTCTTCATCACAGGCTCACCAGTTTCACATAGCGGTTTGAACGTCTTTCACGGTAGCAGATTGATCAAGCATTGCTGGTGATGTGTCTCGGTTCCTGTGGCTGCCAGGAAGACTTCCCTTCTCTTCCAGTTATGGCCCCACCACGGCAAACAAGCTGCAGCAGTCCTTCTCGTTCTGGTGTTTCATTGAGCCTCCAGGCTCCTCGGTTTTCTCTGCAACTCAGCAGTCCCTCTGTCAGCACCAAAAGGATGAAGATTACCCAGACAGTGTCTCCTTCCTCCATTCTGGTTGGGGCTTTAAAATGTTCCGGTAGCTATCATACACTTGCAACCACATGAGCACGTCCTGGCTTCTCAGCTTTTCCGATCCTCATTGCTCCATTCAGCCTCCTTGTTCCAGTGCTTCTTTATACATGGGAATGATGGTCAGTCCTTGGCATTCTATTAACAGAATGTTGAGAAATTTCATCAGTAGGTTTTATGGATGGTTGAAGAGGACTGTCACAGGCATGCGCAATGGAGGTGATATCCCTAAAAGGGAAAGGGGGAAATGTGTTTTCATCTGATGATGCCATGTGATCCGCTTGAGAGTCGTCTCCCCCATGTGGTCCTCCCTTATATAGGCAGCAGCCCCCAGGATCAGGATCAGGTAGTGGCTGCCGTCCACTGGCCACATGGGAGGAGGCTACCTCTGGGAATGCGTTGATGACATTATCAGATTCATCATATTGGTCAAAGCAGAAACAAAACTTAAAGAGTCTGATTCTGTGCAACATCATCAGAGAGGTTCATCACTTTGTTTAAATTGCCAACATTTTAAAATGTTTATGCAAGGTGAATCTGTATGCCATCCCTATACAGGTACATCTATAGTACTATGTGATTATACTATCTGTGACTCAAAAAATGTAATGTAGGCCTTAAGTGCCCTTTTTGAATTAAACTATGTAGGGATGACCACCCGCAAGGCAAAATTAAGTAAGCATGAGCACCAGATGAACATTAGACGAGATAACACTAAATCACCGGTAGCTGTGCATTTTATTGAACAATGTCATACTGTGGCACACATTTTCGGTGGTATATTTGAAGTCTTGATAGTACCATCAAGAGGAGGAAATGTTCATAAAATATTAGCACAATGAAAATTAGTTTGGATCCATAGACTGTACTTTCGGTCTTCAAAAGGAGTGCATCTGAAATGGTATCTTGGTTGTTATCTTTGAACTTTATAGCACGCTTGAAACATTTATTGAATTTCGTTATGTTGTTATGTTAGTGGGATTTATAAAGCACATGCATGCCCAAAGGCATCATGGCTCTGGAGAGACCAGGACAGTTTAGTACCAACAGGAATGGGTGCTCTAAAATAGCAAAGTTTTTAATTTCTGCTGGAAGGCAAGGTGGTCGACAACCTTCCGTAGATCAAGGGGGAGTTCATTCCAGGCCCTAGCTGTCACAACAGAGCAAGCGCAACCGCCAGTACGGGAACGCCTAAACCGAGGGACAACTATCAAGAGGGCAGAGTGGGAACGAAAGGCGCGAGCCGGTACATATTACACACATTTTGCTTGCAAATACTTTGCTCCAAAGCTCGATGAACCATACACATGGATTTAAACACAATCTGAGCTGCCACAGGGAGCCAATGGAGTTTTCTCAACAAAGGAGACATGTGTGTGAAAATGGTGGGCAAAGAACAACTCTTGCCACAGCAATTTGGAGAAGTTGCAGCCGCCTAAGTAGGTACAGGGGTTTTCCTAAATACAGTGAGTTACAATAGTGAACTCCACTCAGGATAAGGGCAGCCAGTAGGGATGTAGGGAAGAACCTTCCTAAGAACCCAAAGTTTGTAGTGGCCAGTCTTACGGACTGCTGCCACCTGTTCGTCCATAGTCAGGGAAGCAGAGATTATTATTCCCAAGTTTCTAACCGGCAAGACAGGGGAGGGAAGAGGGCCCAAGGAGGAGGGACAGAAATCATTAGTCCCGAATAGGTGGGGGGAGGTGGTCCCCACAACCAGGAACTCAGTCTTGCTGGCGTTAAGCCTGAGCCAGTTAGAGGTCATCCACCCGCCTGGCTCCTCCAAGCACTTACGTAAACGAGCTGCTGTGTCGGACTGTGATCGGTCCAGACACACCAGGATCTGGGTGTCATCCGCATAAGAATAAAAGCGGAATCCATTGGGCTGAAGGAGAACCAGCAAGAGTCTAATGTACACATTAAACAAGATAGGGGACTACGCAGAGCCCTGGGGAACCCCACATAAAATTGAGACAGAGGCTGAACGAAAAGGAGGAAGAGATACCGGTTGGGAACGGTTGGCGAGGAAGGCGGAAAACCAATTGAACACTTGGCCAGACAGGCCAGCATTAGATAGCCGGGAGATCAGGGTCAAGTGATCAACAGTGTCAAAAGCTACCGACAAATCTAATAACAAAACGGCTCCGACACCGCCCTGATCAACCAAATAGGTAAGGTCATCAAATACAGAGTTCAGATAGGATTCCGTGCCTCTTCGCGGGTGAAAGCCGGATTGAAACCCGTTGAAATATTGAGAGGACTCAAGAAAGTTAGATAGGAGAGGAGATACCAAAGCTTGCAAGACCTTCATAAGAAACAGCAGTAAAGAGATAGGCCGGTAGTTGGCGAGTACCTCAGGGTCCAATGAAGGATTCTTGAGCAAAGAAATAAACAAGGCGTGTTTGAGTGAGGGAGGAATCACTCCAGTAGAGAAGGAAAGATTTACAGCAGAGGTGATATGGGCAATCAGGTCGCCTCAGGTTACTGACAAGATCCACGGACACCATGTATAAGGTAAAGGTTTATTTACTGGACCCCACAAGCGCAGGCTCCTTCCTTCAGCAGTCCAGCCCAACCGCCACTGTGGAATGTTGAATGCTGAGGGAGCATCAACATTCCACAGAGCACGAGCACATTATGACATATCCGCTTCCCTTACATAGCAACAATTAGCAACCATGAGAAACATGAACTGATTTAACAAGGTAACTTACACATTCTTAATTAAAATGCAGGTATGGTACAATGCTGCAAATAAAGACCCACTTGACCCAAAATGCGAGCACCCATATCCTCTTTCCCTTGCATAGCAAATTTAGCATCTCATACAAAAACAATATTTGGAACACATGAACTTGTTATTAAACAGATCATAACGTATCCTAGGAAAAAAACAACAAAAAAAAAAATTGTTTGTAACACAATACAACTCATGACAATCTTGCCCACACAGGTGCGAGGGACCAAAGCATTGTTATAGCAAATATAATTTTAACACACATAGTCCTTAAACCTTATGGGAGAACCACACCTCATGGGCGCGTGACCCCTTTCATGTGCCACCACAGGTTGCATCTCGGCAGCATTCCGACCCTCCCCATTCCCCTCTACGCACGACTGGCCTGCACTGAGAGGACCTGTCGAGTCTGGAAACAGAACAATCTCTTCCTGTTCCAAGCGAGACTCTTTTGAAACCACAGGCTCATAATGCAACACTGCTTCCTGACACACTGGATTATGGTCCATATTGGACCCACCCGCACGTTCGCATACATCCACAACCGCCCGTTTCTTACTCCAAACAGAGCCATCCTCCAACCTTACATGACCTTTCCCCACCTTAACCACTCTCCTTGAGGGCAAAAACGCGCTGTATCCTTTATGAACAAACCTTGGGTTTTTTATGTATACCTGATCACCAGGTTTGACACACAATTCCTTCCTAACGTTTTGTGACGCTACCATAGCCTTCTGGCGTGCAGAAATACTACGATGAATAGCCTGTAAATCCATGTCACACGGCCCACCGCCACCCATGGCCAAAGTCCTTAACATTGTACCTGCCTTCCTGCCCCTCATGAGCTCAAACTGAGATCTGCCTGTAGCCACAGCAGGAGTTCTGCGATATGCAGCTAGATATTGCGTCACCACTTCCTGCCAATCCAATCCATTGGCCAAAGCCAACTGTATAGCTGATTTAATGGTACCATTAGCCCTCTCAACTAATCCATTGGCAGAGGGATTATACAAGGCAGTCCTATAATGGGAAATGGCATGTTTTTTCAAGAATTCTGTCATGGCATAAGACGTGAACTGCACCCCATTATCCGTTACTAAGCTGGCAGGTAAACCCTCTCGATCAAATACTTTCCTCAAGAAGTCAATAACAGAATTAGTGGTGACAGTGGCACATGACGCAACTTCGATCCACCTGGATGTATAGTCCACCAATACTAACAGAAACCTAGACTCAGGCTGCAAGCATTCAAACGGTCCCATAATATCCAAAGCCAACTTTGACCACACCTGCTCTGGAACCTCTATAGGATGTATGGGTTGAGGATGCAGCACCTTGCTCTTATCACTGCCTGCGCATGACCCCTGACAATCTTTGACCACCAGTTCAACATCCTTGTCCATAGACGGCCACCAATATTCCTCCCTGAGTCTCCTCCTGGTCAATGATCGACCCAAATGACCAACATGTGCCAATTCCACCACTTTACCTCTCAAACTTACAGGGGGAATCAGCCTAGCTCCCCTAGACACACCCCAAGGACCTTCGGCCAATTCATGGAGAACCTGGGCATAACCTTTCCCTTCAGGCCTATGCTGAACAGCATCCCAACCTTTAACAAGACCTTCCCTAATCCATTTTAACTCTACATCAGCTTCTGACTCTACATCCCACACTGACTTCTCTACAGCAGAAGCGATAAAAGCCACTTGATATTGTTGCATGTCCTCCTCTTTCACGAACTCTGCCTGCCTATCCACCTCCACCACAGGCAAACGGGACAAACAATCCGCTACCACATTAAGTTTACCAGGAAAGTATTGCAAAGAGAAATTGTAATCCTGTAACTGCACTGACCACTTCGCAATCCTCGGGGAAACTGCCATGACACCTTTTGTAGAAAACACCTGCACTAACGGTTTATGGTCCGTCCTGACAATATATGGTATACCCCACAAAAATGTCCTGAAATGTTTTGAAGCCCATAGTACAGATAAAGTCTCTTTCTCAATTACCGAATATCTGGTTTCTACATCCCTCAATGTCCTTGAAGCAAAAGCCACTGGCACCCATTCCCCATTCACCCATTGTTCCAGTACTGCACCCAGGCCTACATCACTCGCATCCACAGTGAGGGCAGTTTTGTTTTTCGGGTCAAATGACTTCAGGGAAGCGGCCTTCTCCACCTCCTTCTTGACCAACTCAAATTCTCATGGCCACCGTTTTTTCAGCATAACTGGGAACAAATTTCACATAATATTCTGCAAGACCCAGAAAAGCCCTTAGCTGATCCTTATTGACAGGAGCTGGTGTCTCCCTCAACACCTGTACCAGCTCCCTTTTGGGACTCACTCCTTGTGAACTCAAAGTATGTCCAAGATATGTAACTTCCTCCACACCCACCTGACACTATCCCTGAGAATCTGCATGACCCTCCTCACCCTTACATCATGTTCCTCTCTGCTCTTGCCCCAAACCAAAATATCATCCTGAAAATAACTGACCCCCAAAACACCCCCAAACATCTGCTGCATTAACCGCTGGAACACAGCCGAAGCCAAAGCCAGACCAAAAGGCATGCGACATAACCTGAATGCCCCAAATGGAGTCACAAACGAAGTAAGGGGCCTGGACTCCTTATGCAGGTCAATCTGGTGATATGCCGTAGACAAATCAAAAGTTGAAAAATATCTGGCATCACCTAATGTTAACAACAACTCATTGATGTTCGGTAAGGGGTGCCGATCCACCCATATGCTAGAGTTAAGTTCCCTAAGGTCTATGCACATTCTAATGGTCCCGTCACCCTTCTTAACTAAGACCACAGGGAACAACCACTCTGAGGACTCAATAGGTTCAATTATGCCCGCAGACTGCAACTTATCCAATTCCACTTTCACTGCCTCTCTCGCCGCTACAGGTACTCCCTCACTCTATGCACCTTAGGAATAGCATTCTTCTTCTGGACAATGCGATGGGTAAAACCTTTGAACTTACCAAGGGTGTCCGAAAACACTTCAGGAAACTCACCCATGAGCACTGCAGGAGTAACCATTGCGATCTCTTGCCCCGCCCCCTGCATCACGCTGAGAACCGGCACCTGCTCACCCGGGTGAATCCATAACTGCAATGCAGCCTGCTCATCCCAACCCAAAACACTCGTACCTTTTGAAGCTACATACAATTTACCCAAAGTTTGCCTCCCGTTGAAAGAAAAGTTTGACCAATTGTATCCTAGTATATCAGTAGGGTTCTGCCCATATGCAGATGGATTGATATCCGGGGGCAACAGAGTGGCCACTTGTCTACCCAAAACATCTCGGTACACTTCCGGAGCCACCAGGGAATAAGGTGACCCCTAATCCACCAGCATGTCCACGGGATGCTGATCCACGAACACTGACACCCATGGACCTCTCCGCCCACTCCCTTCCACATGCAATATGACATTTTTATCCGATGCAGCTGCACATGCACCCTCCAACAACACAGAAGAATCATCTGGAGCCACACTAGCAAGAATTTGCCCCTTACACATGCGTGCAAAATGGCCCAACCGTTTGCATTTCCTGCACTCCACGTTGCCAGCAGGACATGACTTGGAACCGGCAGTATGGCTGGACCACCCACAATTTTTGCACCCCTCCTTGCTCTTAAATCCCCTGCTCGCCTGCACTGCAGCTTTATCCCAGCCTTTCTTATTCTTTGCCACGACTGCATGCACCATGTCCTTAGACATGTCTCTTTCCATAACAATTTGCACACTCGCCTTAGAAGCCTCCAATGCTCTGGCAATTTCCAACACTTTATCAAGGGATGGGTCACTCTCAATCCACAACCTTTCTCTTATTTTCTGATTAGATGTCTTCATCATAATCTGATCTCTTATATGTTCATCACCATTGCCAGGAAATGCACAAGTAGCCATGAGTGCACGCAATGCAGTAAAATAAGCATCAATGCTTTCTGTTGAACCCTGCGCCCTAGAGAAAAACTTATATCGCTCTAACACCACATTCACTCTTTTACCAAAGCGTATTTGCAACTTCCTTAAAGCAGTCTCATAAGCACTTACTACCATTTCTCCCTCACCCCCCCTTGAACCATAACATTCTCTCCAGGAAGGTGACGGAAAATCCTCAAACCCTCAGTACCAATACAATTTACCAGTGCAGCTTCTTTTTCATCATCACTGACTTTGCTCCCCCGGCAGCCCTCAAGTATACTTTAAAAGCGTCTACCCATTGTTCCCAAGCAACAGTCGGCTCCCCCGGGTTTGGAAGAAAAGCAGGTGGAGGCCTGGCTGCTGTATGCAACATGACTGGAGACAGTCTCTAGATCGCTAAGCCCACACTAGGACCTTGGGCCACCAAATGTCTGCTGGTCTGGAGTGTAGATAACCCCAATGTCTCCTTGTAAACGTGCACCCACACGTTGAATGCAGTACTGGTGCTGCTGGGTGAGTCAAAACGATTATCAGATCCAAGAATAAAGTCAGTACAGCGACATCCCCTGAAAACTGCAGCAATTTCACTTATGATTGCCGATTGGAGTTGTGCAACCCCCGACCCGCCTCTTGCCTTCGGGCCCAACACCTCCGGAACAAGCAAAATACAGGAATCTCCTCCTGTCGACTTTCCTTGCCAATATATGCCCCCAACTCACCTCCAGTGGTCCGTAACCAGTGGGCCAATAGAGGCGTTTATTGTCACCAAACCGGCCAGAGCTGGAGCCGATCGCCGCTCATCCGTTTACCTGCTGGGGGCAGCGAGGAGCCAATCGCCGTCCACCTCCTCCTAAAGAGCAACAATCAGCTGAAGCGGTTTCTGCAGGCACGCACAGCAGACCCCTCCGCCGACAGCCACCAATACTGCGCAGCCCAAATGGTCCTGGGGACGCCCAAACACACCATCCACAACTTGCCAAGGTCCGCGGCTGGTCAAAAGCAGCAATCAGCTGATTCTCCGACAGCGATCAGCTGATGTGTCTTCCTGGGACACGCAGCGTCAGCGCAGCCCCTCCTACTCGTGGTCGTGAAGTAGGCCAGGAGCTGATTGGGCCGACACTGCCGGGGCAGAGCTGTCAAGCGGTTTCTGCAGGCACGCACAGCAGAGCCCTCCACTGACAGCCACCAATCCTGCGCAACCCGAATGGTCCGTCGATGGCTCCAACAACCGATGGACTGTCCCGAGACCAGCAGTCCACAGACTTCAGCGCCCACAAGGCGGTGCCCGGCCTCGGACCCAGGGGCTTGGGCTCTCCCGCTACGAACGCCAAAATCCTCACCTCCGGCTCCGGACCCAAAGGGCACTGGCACTCGCCCTTGCTGCGGACCACCGGAGAGCACAGACTTTCGCTGGAAACACCAACAAGGCGACGACAACGAGCGGACAAGTTGATGTGCCGGCGGGTTCAGCAGCTGCAGCCCCGGTGTCGTGACGCCGGCGATGGACCGGGGCCGGGGCAACTAGCCGCCGCACGCGTGGGACGGGGCCCAGTAAAATCCTCGTCGCCACTGACAAGATCCACAGACACCATGTATAAGGTAAAGGTTTATTTACTGGACCCCACAAGCGCAGGCTCCTTCCTTCAGCAGTCCAGCCCAACCGCCACTGTGGAATGTTGAATGCTGAGGGAGCATCAACATTCCACAGAGCACGAGCACATTATAACAGTTACCTTCATGAGAGCCAGAGGTATGGCATCAGCAGGGGAAGCAGATTTTAAGTGCTGAATAGCTAGAAGAATATCAGAATGTGAGAAAACAGGGAAGGTGGTCCAAGAAGCAGGAGCAGTGGGGGGTTCAACAGGGATCCTATTAGAGGTCTGGGTCCTAGCCTCTTCATTAATAGTGTCCCTAACAGCCGATATTTTGTCCACAAAAAACGAGGACAGGGAGTCACATAAAGCCTGGGAGGGGGGCACCGAGGGACGACTCGATGTAGCGGTTGAGAGAGATTGAACTGATCAAATAGTGCCTTGGGCTTGTTAAGTGCCTCCTCAACTGTGTGGCCAAATTAGGCTTCCTTAGCATTAGTGATATCAGTATGGTATATGCCAAGAGTACTACGAAAGCACATTTTTGCTTCACGCGAATACATGGCACGCCATTTCCGCTCGATTTGTCTACACTGGACTTTAAGAGCTCAAAGTCCCATAATAAACCAAGGTTCAGATGGGCAGCACCTTTGTTTCGATAATTTCAAAGGAGCCAAAAAGTCAGCCGTGGATCTACATGCTTCTTCTAAGATGAGCAGGGAACGGTTGTCAACTTGTTCGCAGTGATCTAACAACGAGATAACAAGCTAATGATTGCTAACTCCCCCGCCAATTACATTTATAATTTGCTGGTTTAGGACAATGTAAGGGAGGAGTCTTATTGATACATGAGAAGAGGACAAGGAAATGATATGACCAAGCCACAGGGCTAGGAGGGAATGATGTTAATGAGACTGACTGGGCCAAAGATCAATTCTAAGACATTTCCATGTATATGAGTGGGGTGTATGACCCTCTGAGGGAGGCCTAGGTCTAACATAGTGGCGAAAAAGTTAGTCACATGGCCTGTAGAGGAAGAAGTTTGGGGTAGATTAAAATCACCAATAACTATCAACTTTGGATATAAGATCAGAAGCTCAAGTACCAATGTAGGAAACCCGGTGCAAAAGCCACTGTCTGTGCCAGGCGGCCTGTATAGTTTTAGTTAATTTATTTATACCGCGCGCCGAACCCTGGGGTAACTGAGCGACAGCGACTTAAAGCAAGTTACAACAAGTTATAGGCATTTTCAGAAATATACACGGCAATATTGGTAAGTGCAGTATAACAAGAGAACAGAAAGAGTATCATTAGGAGATACTGTAATATGTGGTACACAGCATCTTGTATTTGGATTTGTAGATCAAGGCCACGCCACCACCAGGATGGGGACACACACGGTCTAGAGGAGCTATAGTGTAATTATGGGGTAGGGCCTGAATAAGGGCCGGACTGGAAGAGTCTCTGAACCAAGTTTTAGCTCATTGTTAGAGGTGCCCATGGTCATTAATTGAGCACAGTTGTTGGTGAATTTCATTGGCACAAACAATGTAACATGAAGTTTATCCAATTTTGGTCAGCAATATCACAGGCATTTTTTATGTAGCTATTGCTTTAGTATTAAATATGGGTTAGAATGTAGATCTGCAGTACATATATAGATTCCTCTATTCTGTTTCCAGAGTAATATGTAATCATGCCTTGTGTGAACATTAAACTACAAGGCTTACTTTCTTGTTTCCCGAATATGGGGCCCAAACTGAGCCATTGGAAGTAGCGATATATATAACAATCCCTGCTCTACTGCAAAACAGGATCTGGAATAGTAAGAATAGAAGTTGGCTATATAAGATGAACACCAAGCTAGTTGGTGTTCATCGAGTCATGATAGTTCATCAAGCCTTTTATGGCACTGGAGCTGAGTATCTGCAAGCAAAGTTTGTGCAATATGTCCCGGCCCGTACTCTTCGCTCCTGCTCCACTCTACTGATAGCCGTCCCCCGGTTTAGGTGCACTCGCACCGGGGGGCCGTGCCATCCCCGTTGTGGTAGCCAGGACCTGGAATGAACTCCCCATCGAGTTACGGAGTGTTGCTGATCATCTTACCTTCCAGCGTAAATTGAAGACACTACTTTTTTAGTTAGCACTCTTTCTAGTGATATTAAACTGTCTTGATCTCTCTAGCGCCATGATGATGTTTGACAGTTGTAGGAAATTCTGCTTGAAACGAGTAACATTGATGCAGTCAGCGTCACTGCCTAGTTGAGATTTCTTTTTCACTTCTGTGAGGGATAGAACTAATTGGGATTTTTTAATCCCTGATGGTTTGCTATTTTGTTTGCTGAAATACTCTTTCAGAATTACAAAGTTCTAGATGGATCAAATTGGCACATTGATGGTGCGCTTAAAAACCGACTTCATTTATTAAGGTCTTTTTTGCATCAACTACTTATGATATGATATGATATGATATGGCATTTGTAACGGCCTATACACAAGTGTTTCAAGGCGCGACGAGGCAGGGGGGAACAAGGGGAAGACAGACAACGATCCTACTAGGCCAGGTGTCATTCAGATCGCGCAAGTGCAGGGGTGGGGGGAAGGGAAAAGTGCAAGGGGAAGGGGAGGGGGGGGAAGTGCAGTACAAGGTAAGTAGCGTAAAAAATAATAAATAAGGCCAGCTGGTGGCAAGTGCAAGGTAGATGCAGAACAAGTGCTGGGAAGGGGGGAGCTGTAAGGATACAGTGACAGTCCCGCAGTGCAGGGGGGTGCCAGGGATGCAGTGCAAGTGGAGAGTGGCTGGGCCCTGGACCGAGGTCACTGAGAGTGGCCCAGTTGCAGATTCAGAGCAGATTCAGTGAAGAATTAAAGCTGTTCAGCAGGGGAGAGGGAGAGAGAAAGCAGAAGCAAAGAGGAAGGTTTTGAGGTGCTTCCGGAACCGGAGGTGGTTCTCCTCAAGTTTCAGGGAGGCAGGAAGGCTGTTCCAGAGGGAGGCCCCTGCTGCAGAGAGGTCTACCCCCAGCTCGTTGCTTCGAGAAGCGGCTGACCCTGAGGGAGTTGGAGACGGATGAGCGAAGGGCTCGGGAAGGAAGATATTTAGGTAGCTATAATCCAATGAGAATTATTTTTAACTGTTTTAGGTCTCATCCTGAGGTTGGCGGTATCCCGGCGGTAATTGCGTGGAGCTACTGCCAACGCAAATAGTGTTACAGCTACTCGGTGCGGCGCAATTATCGCCGGAACACGAGTAAAGGTAAGGCTTTAATTCCCCATTTTTTTAAGAGTCCATACGACTCCATGGGGATTTCCAGTGCTATTACTGTCAGTGCTAATAGCCCCAGCGGTAACAGTGACAAAAATATCTGCAAAAGGGCGTGAAGCTGGAGATTTACCTCCAACAAAAAGCTGGAAATAAAACTCCAACTTTCTGCCCAACTCGAGATTGGGCGGAGCAGAAAATGTGGCGCTAATATCCTTTCCACCGCATTTAAGTGCTACTGCCCAACTCGTGATGGGGCCCTCGGATAGACTACATTTTATCTATTTTTGTTTTTTATTTTGGTTTTAGATTTGCTTTGGGATGACTGGAATTAATTTCATTTAAGGAATTTATGATTTTATGCATTTTCTTTTAATTAACATGTGTCCTGATGAATGTGATACCTGTAGAAGGTTTGTTGTTGTTGTTTTTGAAATGTAGTACTATTTAGTCATCTTTATGCATTTTGGTTTAGGAATGACATAGACAATACTTTCTGGATAGTATTTGGGGCATGTAAGCATCACTGAAGTTCCCCCTGTCTTTCTACAGCAAGTCTTCTGTATTTGTATTCTTGGACCTTTAATGGCTGTCATGGATGGGTAACGCTGAATTACGGTTAGCAGTATCGCGTTTGGACATGAGTTATTAATTGCTTTATCACTACCGGGGGCTCTGTTTTGTTTCTAACTATTTATTTGTACGTTTTTGATTAACTATTTTAACTGCCTAGTGGCTATATTATATTGTTATTAACATACTTTTCTTTTTTTTGGATCAACATTATTATTTCAAGTATCATTTGTTATGTCCAGGAAATACTCACATGGTTTTTGACGAGTTCTACACTGTTTCTACAGAGTTTTCTGCAGGACCATATGTGATTTACTGTTTTCTTTGATCCTAGCCAGAGGGTCAACACGTGTAATTTTCCATTTGCTTCTTTTTTTGGGGGCAATGGGAGGACAGTGAGAAGGAGGAGTAGGATAGGTAGGCGCATATCGAGAAAGGCAGTGGTGGGTGAGTGAAGGTAGGGAACAAGAGGGAGAAGGCATGCCATGGAAGGGAAGGGGGTAGATATTACTGGAGATTAGCCATTGAGCCAATACCAACCACAAATACAGGTAAATAAGTTAGATGTTAAATAGACCATAAGCAAACAAAATACTGGTAAGCACGGTACAGGTTTATTAGGCCAATAGCAACCACAAATGTAAATAGGTAAAATGCAGTGGGAATAGGCGGTGCTGACCAGAAATAAAAAATAAGTAAGATTCAGGCTGAATAGGCTGTGATCTACCAAAAATGCAAAGAGCCAAGTGCTAGGTTTAGTGTTGAATACAGATGTATTGTGCTACTAACAGCCACTATGTTGGATAAGAGAGGGAGTCCATGTGGAGTGGAAAGTGAACTTGGCTAAGAGGTAATAGATTTAGCCGGCCTACCTTTGCAGATCTGCCAGGGAGAGTCCGTTCTGGTGAATTCTGTGATAGGGGACAAGGGGCCTCATTACACGGTAGGCGGTGAGCCATGGCGCTATTAGCGCCATGGCTCATGCCGGTAAAATACCGGCACCGCCTTGGCGGAAAGGGGATTTACCGCCCCATTCCAAGGTTGGAGGGGCAGTAAATCCCCTTTCCGCCATTGCCCTTCCCCATTCCCATTTCTGCCCCATAGGGCTCTATGGAAATGGGGAAGGCGCTAATTACGGCACCGCAATTTTGCGGTGCCGTAATTAGCTCCGAGGTCCCTTAGCGGGTTGGATTTTAACGCCTGCAAGAAGCAGGCGTTAAATCCTCCAACCCGCAAAGGGACCTCGTAGTACGGCGGTAAGGGTTAACGGTCACCGTTGCCATTAACGGTGACCGTTAACCCTTACCGCCGTCCGTGTAATGAGGCCCAAGGTCTGGTCACGTGCTCCAGAACTCACACAAGGCCACAGCACTACTGAGTGGAGCTGGGGAGAGAGGGCTCATAGAGGATTCAAGCATGTCAAGTCACTGGGGGTCATTCCGAGGTTGGAGGTAAGGGATTACTGGCGCCTGTAAGGGCACTGATGGCGGTAATCCCTTACCTCCGTATTCCGAGTTCCCTTTGCGGGTCCCTCTTTACCTCCTGCTTTTAGCAGGAGTAAATTACGGGACCCGCAAAGTGACCTTGGAGTAAATTACGGCACCGTAATTTACGGTGCCGTAATTACCTCCTTCCCCATTCCCATTGAGCCCTATGGGGGCAGAAATGGGGATGGGGAAGGGCTATGGTGAATGGGGAATTACCGGTCCATCCAACCTTGGAATGGACCGGAAATTACTCCATTCACCATGCCGGTATTCCATGGAGTAAATAGCTCCATGGTTGCCAACCATGGAGCTATTTACTCCATGGTGTAGTCCTAACTCGGAATGAGGGCCACTGTGCTTAAAGAGGCCTTTCTGAGGTTGTGGATAGGTCCCACATCGCTTCAGAGTGGAACCGTTTGGCGATGAAGCCTGCCCATCTGGATGTTGCATGAAGGCCATGGCTGAGGTGCGGGCACCAGTGTTTTCAAATTCAGAGGGAATTGATAAGGCCACAGGTGTCCCAATCATGTGGTCTGGGGCTCATCCAATGCCCTGGCTCTCCTGAACCGAGGATGGGAGACTGTAAGGTACAGCAAGATGAACAGGAGAGACAGTTGCATCAGGGACACAGTGACCTGACACCATGAGAGACCAACAGTAAATTGAGCATTGGGACTCCAGGGTGAGGTATCTCAGTAGCATACCGTGTACCACGCATGAGGTAGGGATGCAAGCCATCTTTCTGAGTTGGAATGGAGAAGTGTAAGAGGAGCAAAAGTGGTAAACAGGTGTGTAGGTTCACTGTAGGATCTGCTTGCCAGCAGTGGACCTGCTTAGGCCCATACCATTATTGAGCATGCTTGACTACATACAGGAACTATTATGCATTTACAATTCCTAACAACTGTCATGTGATACTGTGTGTTTAACAACTTACAGCTGCTGAGGCTCCATTACCATTATTCCAAAAAAGGGACACTCTAGATCTGTCCTAGTTAATGACACACCTGACATTAAAAATAACCAGATGATGATCTACATGGTTCAATTAAATTCTCAAGAAAATAAAAAATGTACATTTTAAAAATGTACTCCCCTGCTTTGTTCTGACCAAAAAGTGTCACCCTCATCAGAGATGTGTTTCTTTGGCTTCAGAATTGTAGCAGACTGAGCGGAAACACCTCTAGCTAGCACTGTCAACACAGGGAATGCATTTCATTTTTCATTTCCCCATCCCTTGGAAGTCAGAAGAGGAGTGCAGTACCAAAGAGCAGAGACGGTGGGCTGCATTCACTATGTGATCTTTAATGTTTGCTCTCATTAAAAAGACATGGTGGAAAGACTACTGGAGCAATTTGGACTTAGTTGTGTGATGTCATTTGTAGCAGGAGAACCAATGTTCTTGCCTATTCTGATGCCAATACAATGAAGGAACATTGCATTTAATGATTATTTTCTTGCACCCTTTTGCAAAGAGCCAATACAATAGACAGAGGAAAGGAGTTGTGAGATCTATATGGATACAACTATACCTAACAACAATACTGTCATATTAAATTACCAAACATATAATCTTTCTAATGAAACATGTCCTACTTTGATGGGAAATCCCCCACATCTAAACTCTCGAAGAGCTGGGATAGATAACAGTATTTGGAGAGAAGCACTGGACCGTGCTAAAACCAGTGCTTGCCCCTTTTTCAACACTGGATGCTCTAAAGGTTATTCTAGGCTTCAGTATCACAAAGTAGTGCAACACTACTGCAGAATGTCATCCTCATTATGGCGTCTGAAAGGAAGAGTGGAGGTGAAGAGGGATCATGTTAGAGAAGATAGCTGTCACATCTGTATTCTGTCTACTTGTGGGAAATAACTGTGCACACACATATTTTCTCCAGATTATCCAGCAATAGCTTTTATTATTTCTCACTAAGTGAACCTGCAGGGATTCCAACCTGTTATTTTCAGAGTATACATCGCTGCGTTGGATGCATCCTTACTCAGAGCTTTTTTGCCACCTAATAATTTGTGTAAAATATACTGCAATCGGGACTGAGTGAAGGGACGTTTGCGTGGAAGAAATACACTAAATTTCCATATGAATTGTAAGTTT
This sequence comes from Ambystoma mexicanum, assembly GCF_040938575.1. Taxonomy (NCBI): domain Eukaryota; kingdom Metazoa; phylum Chordata; class Amphibia; order Caudata; family Ambystomatidae; genus Ambystoma; species Ambystoma mexicanum. The sequence continues at coordinate 681,133,149 of NC_090929.1, read as the reverse complement.
AAGCTGGATCTATTTTCTAAGCATCTTTAAATAATTGTAATACAAAAATGTAATGGGTGGAAGGTTTTGAATGAATCTTAATGACTGGCATAGCTCTGAGCAACTTTCCACACCATCGCTATTGAGCCCATATGGGGACCAGCCATATGCAAATCAGTCATGGTGCTGCCACCAATGGGAGCAGTCCAGCCCAAGCTGCTAGGGCATGTCCCTTCTGCATGGAAACGCAAGCAAACCCAAACATGCATCTGCCTTGCTGGACCTCATCAGTGAGGTGTTCGCTTGGTTCCCTGAGGACCAGTTAGCAAAGGACCCATGTCTGTGCATACCCTATTTCAGTTAGGGAGACAAAAAATATTCAAAGAAATGTGATGGGTGGAAGCTTATGAATTAATATTATCCACTAGCAATTATTTGATCAACCTTCGACACTGTTGTAACTTAGCCCTTCTGCACCATTACAGAAGGGGATAAGCCATGTGCATATCAGTCATGATCCCGACACCAATGGCACCAGACCAAGCTGTTAGGCCATCTCCCCTCTGCACAGAAACATAAGCAACCCTACACATGTTTTAGACTTGCTTGGTCTCATCAGTGAGATGCAACTTAGTTCCCTACGACACAGCAAGCAAGAGGCCCACACCTGGGAATGCCGCCTCTCACACAGGGAGCCAAACTATAACAAAACAAGCATTGTCCCCTTTTGAAATGGTGCAGGCAGGCTAAACAGCGATGGTGTGGAAGGTTGCCCAGAGCAATGGCGGTGGTTAAGTTGAATACACTTCCCCCATAGCATGTTTTGGTTGCAGTTTGTGTCCCTAGGTGACAGACAGTATGCTTCCTTGCAAGAGATCTGGCTTAGCAGTTTGGGATGGCTGCTCCAATTGTTGGCTGCGCTAGATTGATTTGCATATGACTGATCCCTTTCTGCATTTGCGCCAACTGGCTAAAAAAATGATAACGTGGAAAAATTAAGCAGAGCACTTCCAGTGGATACGGTTCATTTAAAGTCTGCCACACATTCTATTTTCAGTTATAGTTTGTTTCCTTGTGTGAGATACGGTATGCCCAGACATCTGTTCTTTACTCACTGTGTCGCAAAGAACATTGCTACACTGCTAATGAGGCCCAACAAAGCAAAAACAAGATGGGGTTGTTTGCGTTTCTGGGCAAAGAGGACGTGACCTAGAAGTTCAGGCTAGTGGACGGCTCTCATTGGTGGCAGTAGCCAGGCTGATTTGCATATGACTGGCCCCTTTCTGCAATGGCACATATGGGCTAAGAAACGATGGTGTGTAAGGTTCTCAAGGTTAAGATTTACCCACAACCTTCCATCCATTACTCTTTTGAATAGACTTTAAAGAATTGATCACATTTCAGATTTCAAGTCTTTGCATGACATCCGCAAACACGTCAGTTCAAGCAAATGCCTTAATACAACATGCAAATCTGTGGTTACCACTGTCTTGCATGAGCACATGCTGTACATTATAAGAATATATATAAAAATATGCACAGCTTTCAGAGACACAACGATATGAAAGAGCAATGTTGCTTCGACTGAATATCAAGTAGGCTGACTGAAGATGCATAATTCCTTGTTTAATCAGTATTGATGACCCTTCTTAACTCACTCATGGATTTGTTTCACTCCTCGGATCTTAAGTTAACAGATCATCAATAAAATTTGGCTCTGCATTGTTTAGTATTTCCAGTCAAGTCTTGTGCTTTCATTTATGTGTGTATGTGTATGTTTCCATGCTTTGGTCTATGCTACAGGAGCAGTTCTTCTACATGCATCTCATGGGTAAGCCCATTATCTATTAGTGCAGTAAAGATGAAGCACCTGGGTAAAAAGGTACACGTTTGGACTGTGAAAAGGATGTGGAACCCACCTCGCGGTGCCTCTGGTTTCGGATCTCTTCAGCATAGGAAACCCTGACTTAATATCAAGCTCCCAGGTGTAGGCTGAATCCAATAGTCAGGTTCAGGTCAGTTAATTTCAGAAAACAACATAATATTGATGATGAATATGATCATGAAGTAATGAGTAGACTAATTTAATGTCATCGAATGCTGCTTCTTTATTTTTATGTTCAATTTACATGCATTGTCTCTTTCTAAGTATATCTTTTATTTCTTGTATGTGTAAAGTTGTATGCCCAAACTAAATCACGTTAAATTAAATAAAATAAATAAATGATATCGATCCATGAAATCGTGCATAGGTAGCACAACACTGTGCTCACAGAAACATGAAAAAGTGGAATAATAGCTGGTCTTTTATATAGTGCAACATACTGGAAATTCCAGTTTCTGGGCGGTTGGGAAAAGGTGTTACTAATTAGCATCATTGTCACCCACATGTGTGGTACTCAAATTACAACGTGAGAAAGATGAAAGATGAGTTGGCCTGGGGTTGTATCAAAACTCTTGTCCGAGCAGAAGCTCTTCGCCTGTCATGTGATGACATGTGTGATATCATATGTGTCAGTCTGAGCAGTGCATGGCAGAGGTGTAAGTTATGGTTGCGTAGCTTACCATAATTGGTGAGTTTCTTTCACTGTTTTATTTTGAGCTTCAACCATAATGTCCCTGTAACACTTTTTTTTCTTCTTTTTTTACTGGCAACGGTCAATTGCCCACAGACCCCCAATCAGGGAAAACGTTATTTCCTCATATCAAAATATGCAGGCTGTCTGAATCTGTGTATATGGCTAAGTATTACAGATAGGTTAATATTAGGGTGAATGGTGTGAAATACAAAGTGAATACCAAGTCTACCCTGCATTATGTACTTAGTGAATGAAGGGTACAACCCTTTTATTAAAGAAATATTTGTAAAAATATAAGTATTGTGTTCATTCGTATGTTCCGCAAATACTTGTTGATTTTAGGAAAAGCCAGTTGTATCGCCCTCTGATGTTATTTGTCCCCTTCCCCATTCTCATAGAGGGATTTTGAAAACGTACAATAGTACTGTACCAAATGGTACATCTTGAAATGTTTTTTTATTTTTTTATGTGATTGGACATTTGTATTGCGCCTATACGCAGGTATTTCCAGGCGCCACAAGACAAGATGGGGGTGGGGGTATGGGAATCAAAAAAGTGGATAAACAAAAGCGGTTATATTGGCCTTGTGACAATCCTACCTTGGCAAGTGCATGACAAGGAGGTATGTGCAGAGGGAGGGAGTAGAGGGTGAAGTGCAGGAGTGGGGTACCCCCAAGTGTGGGGGCGGGCAAATGCTGGGTGGGCCAAGGTGGCAAGTGCTAGGGTAATAAGGGGGGGAGGATGAGTGCGGTGGACAGGGAGTACCAAGTTGGTCTAGTCCGTGGAAGGGAGCCAAAGAGCAAGTGCTGGCAAAGGATGTGGGGTGGGGCTGGTAGTAGGTGGTCGGGACTCTGTATGACTCTGAAGGGACCAGGCCCTAGTCTTAGAAGCAGATGGAGAGTTAGCAAGGTAGAGGGAAGAAGGAGGAAAAAAGTAAAGTCCTGAGAAGTTTCCAGAACTTAAGAAGATCCGGCTCAAGTCTGCAGGGTGAGGGAGGCTGTTCCAGATGGAGGAGCCAGCTGAGGAAAAGGATCTACCTACCACTTTCTGCTTGGAGAAGCGTTTGACCTGAAGAGAGCTGGAGCCAGAAGGCTGAAGGATTCTGGTTGGGAGGTATTTAGGGAGGGAAAGCTGGATATAAAGAGGTCCCAGGCCCCAGACAGCCTTGTGGATGATGCATAGGATCTTGAATTTTATCCTTGTGGCTACCGGGAGCTGGTGCAGAGATTTTAGTGTTGGAGAAATGCTATCCCTGGGCTTGAGGTCAAGGATAAGTCTAGCAGTCCTATTCTGGATTAGTTGAATGGAGCAAAGGGAGGAAAGAGGCAGGTTGAGGAAGAGGCTATTGCAGTATTCAAACCTAGAGAGAACCAGGACTCTGGATACGTTGAGCTTCTGGAGGAAGGTGAGGAAAGGTAGAATGCCCCTGTGGAGGTATAAGGTCCATGATGTGGCGAGAAAGAGAGAGAGGAGTCAAAGATGAACCCAGGGTCTTTTGCCTCACAAGTGGGTGAGGGGCAAGGGCAAAGGGAGCCTAGCCAGAGAGTGGGGGGAGGGAGCAAGGAGCAGGTGTCCCAATGAAAAGGATCTCTGTCTTACTGGCATTAAGACAGTGATCATTGGCAGAGCACCATGCCTGAATAGCAGCCAAACAGTCAGGTATGAGGGAGGAGGTAGAGGAAGGCAGCTTGAAATAGAGCTGTGTGTCATCTGCGTAACACTGGAAATGAGGGGAGAAAGTGGAGATCAGGTGGGCCAGAGGGGCCATGTAGATGTTGAAGAGCCAAGGTGAAAGGATAGAGCCTTGAGGGACACCACAGGTGGAGAGTGAGGTGGAGGAGAGAAAAGGGCCCCTTTGCACTTGGGAAGTTATGTTTGAAAGGAAGGAGGTCAGCCATGCCAGTGCCCAGTCTGGGTTACCTAGGGTATCATGGAGATGGTTTCTGAGGATGGAGTGGTTGACTGTGTCAAAAGCTGAAGAGAGATTGTGGAGGAACGGAACAGAGAGAGTGTTAGAGTCCAGGTTGGGGAGTAAGTCTTCATGGGTGTTCAGGAGAGCAGTTTCCATGCCTCTGGAAGCCCTAAAACTAGACTTGTGGTCATGGAGGCAGCTGGCCATTTCAGTGTGGAGGGTCAGTTGAGGGATGACCAACTTCTCCATGAGTTTGCCCAAAAATAGGTGATAGTAAACGGGGCAAAAATGTTCAGCAGATGGCTTTTTTAGGAGAGGGTTCACAAGAGAGTACTTGAGGGGTTGAGCGAAGGAGTCAGTGGCAAATGATTGGTTGCAGAGGGCAACCAAGGCTGGAGCAAGACAGGAAATGCTGTCCTTGATGGAGGAACAGGGGAACACCTGTTTAGAGGAGACTGTCCTAGAGTGGATAACACTAGAGATCTCCTCTGGTACAATGGGAGAGAAAGAAGAGAGTATGGGGGGCGCTTGGCCAAGGGAGGAGGGAGAATGGGGGGCTGGGTGGGGAGCATATGAGAGAGAGAGGACAGGAAGTCCAGAGTTTTGGAGGAAAAGTGGTCGGCTAGTGCAGACCATAGGACCTGGGGGAGAGGAAAGTTGGAGACTGTGGTAGGATTGGCAAGTTCCATGCAGCTTATATTATTGGTGGCTCCAGATATGCTGGCTTGGACTTGAGCCTTCTTCTTGGAGCAGATGGAGGGACGGTATTGCCTTTGGATTAGGCAGCAGGCCAGTTTGTCAGAGGATGAGCTAGATGCCTGCCACATCTGCTCTACAGCTTTGCAATTGCGTTTCAAAATGGCCAAGTCAGAGTCATACCAAGAGTTGCATTTGGTGACAGGCTTCATGCGGATCCTCATGATGGGGCAAGGATGTCCAGGGTGTTAGAGATTGAGAGACGGAGGTTAGCTAGAACAGAGTCAGAAGGAGAGCCTAATGAAGGGGGCATAGGAGGGATGAAGAAGAAGAAAATGCAGTGACTGACACATGCTTCATCGGGCGAAAGACAGAGAAGGAGACTGGCAGTGCAGGTGGAGGCATCAGGGGACAGGATAGATTAAGGTCGGAAAAGAGGAGAGCGTGGTCAGACCAGGGGAGAGGGGTAGTGAGAGGGCTAGAGGGAGGGATGTCTGTTGAGATGAGAGCATCCACGGTGATATCCAATGACAATCCCCTTTCAGAAAATGATGTATATGTTTATTGTTGGGTTTGGATAATGTGCCTTGTTTAGTAAGACAATTGTAACTTTCATATTATGGCTAAACTACATTCTCGAAGTAAACATTACAAATTAACATTGTACATTTTTTTTAATGGGCAGTATGCAATGGTAGTATCAATAAAAATAATCTACTGTTTTTTAACAGATCCCTTTGCAAAAAATGGAGCCCCCTCATTTAAGATATCTGTTTTTATCACTTGGTCGCACAGCTATAAGCAAAGTCGGGGGGTGCCGGGGGCTTTAGCAAATCCGCACCTAACAGCACTCTAAACAGCACAGACAGGGAGAGAGACAGAAAGATAGAGAGAGGATGAGAGAGAGAGTGAGAGAGAGGGAGAGAAAGGTAGAGAAAGAGAGACATGTCCATATAATTAAGGCTCCCGGTTTAATAGTATTTATTTTTTGTACATTTCCATCTGTATTTATCCATATTTATTTTTGGGTCATTTTATCTGTATTTAGCCACATTTATGTTTTGATTATTTCTTCAAGCTACAACTACTATATTTCCACATTTATTGAAATTAAACATATAGCACTTCGATGCCTTAACTTGTATGCTCAGAGAGCAGGACGCCTGCAAATATGGCCATGATGTATTCTTACCTTACAAATAAATGGCTGCTCCTGCTATTGGTCCCCTGAGCAACATTCTCGTCATTTAAACAACTCAAAAGTGCAATATATTCCTTTTGTAATCCTCTTTATTGAGTTATATTGCACAGACATTGGCCTGCAAGGCACGATTAGTAACGTTGAGAACTGACCAAAAGACCTACATTTCTGCTTTGTGTCCATGTTTACAAATAAATACTTAAAGGGAACAGAAAGATTTCCGTCTGTATTTATATGCAAAAATGTGTAAAAACAGAAAATCTTACATATAACACTATAGGAACAACAACTTATGTGTATTTAGGATGTGTGGTATTGAATGCTGTTTAAGACTACAAGCAAATCTTAGTGTAGTCTCAATTAGGACACAACAGACTTAAAAATATTGGCCCGACAATCCATGCAAACCTTTAGCCAAAATTCACATGTCAGCGAGTAAATCGGGTGTGTTTTGCGCTGACGAATCACAGATCCAACTCAAAGTGAACTTCTGGTTCTCTTATGAAGATTCGCCATCCGGTCAGGGGCAGTGGATCCTGGAATGTAACTCAGGTTTATTTGTCTGGTTCGCCCAGACAATCGGAGACCTCCTGGGTAAATTTGGCGAGTTTGTTCAGTCAATCGGAGTCCTAGATTCTCCTCATGGAAGTTTGATTCACCATAGAAGGCCCAGCTCATTTCCTATTTCTTATGGGTTTTCATAGGTTGCGAGGGAAGGTGTACAAAGGAAGGTCTCACCCTTGAAGGGTGTTTGGAGGAGTTTTCAATAATTTGATCAGGGTTTGGGGAGTTTGGTGGAATTCAAGCTGGTCAGTGTTGTTTTTTTTTTTGTCCAGTTTGTTCGCCTCTAGTGTGTGTTTGCTCCAAATTTTCGATTTTCGGTGTTTGCTTAGTACTAAGCCTGGATACATTTGGCTGAATGTCGAATCAGCCAAGTTTCAAGGGATTTGATGACAGATTTGGGTTAAGGTTTTGACAAGTCTTGCTGATGAAACGTACTGTTATGTAGTGAGTTAATGACGTTATTTACAACACGTACCTGTAAAAATGGGGTTGGAAAGGTCAGACCTTTTCCTGCCAGAAAATGTTCAAAGCAAACAAAGTATAACGTTAATGGAATAGGTAAGATGTTCGGAACCTTCTCTGACAGGGATTTATTTATTTTATTTCTTTTTTGGTTATTTATAAGGTGTTTGTAAAACAAGACAGTGGGCCTCATTACGGCTTTGGCGGTAGCCATGCCGCTATTGGCAGCATGGCTGCCACCAAAACCGAGTCCGGGTTCCCAGAATGGGGAATTACCGGGCCATTCCGAGTTTGGAGGGCCCGGTAATTCCTCCCTCTGGGAACCCGGTTCCGGACCTTCCCCATTCCCATCTGAGCCCCCATAGGGCTCAATGGGAATGGGAGAGGGAGCTAACAATGGGCCGATTACGACCGGCCCTTTGTTAGCTCCCTGATCCCCTCGCGGGACCCGGTAAGGACGCCTGGTTTTACCAGTTTACCAGTATCAAAAACAATCCCAGCAATCGTTTTACGTGGCTTGGAGCTTCCCCGGTATATCCCAGCCGGGCCATCATTGGGGACGGGTTAAAACTCACCCCTGTTGTCTCATACACTACTGGGAGCACTGCATTCCAGAAATCCCCAATCCGAGGGCAGCTCCAGACCAAATGAATGAAGTCAGCCGTTGTGTAGGAGCACCTGTTACATTAATCTGAGAACCCTGAGTAAAATTTGTGCAGTGCTTGTGGTGTGAAATACATCTGATGTATACATTTGAAATGTATTAATTTATATCGACTAGTAATTGCCAAACCCCTGGTTTGCATGCAGCAATATCGCCAGACAGCATCCGTGATAGGCTGGCCCAGCAACCTTGCCCATTTCGCTCACGCCATGTCCACCCACCCACCCTTGGCTTCAATTATGTTGGTATATAGATCAGAAACCAGCCTACCATCGCTCCCACCGGTAATCACCCCATGAAGTATGTGTGCCACTACAGGAGATTAAGTAAATAAAGCTGTTATGTCCTTCAAAGTGTTCTTCAACCAAAAGTACAAAAACAAATCCAGAGCAGAGCCACTGCTCCACCCCTTCAAGTCTTCCATGGAAATAAATTGCCCTTGCGGGAACAGGTCCTAAAACTGAACGGTACCCAACCGGCCCATGCATCAAACTTACTCCATTCTCACTTGACAATGGGATCCCTGGTATGTGCACAACTGGCGAAGGAAGCTTGGAGAATATAAATCATCTGCGCTCCCTTTCCGTTCTATCCCCACCCAGGTCCTATATGTTAACTCCACTATGTTTTGGAGCTGCCATAGATTTTGCAGGGCAGTAAGTATCACAGCCTGTAACACGAACGGGGCTGCCAGCGCTCATTCCACCTACACATGCCACCTATCAGTATCAGGGGAAAACCAGTATGCCACACATGATGCATGCCCCACATTGTAAAATCATTCCATGTCTGGTAAGGCCAGTCCTCCCCATGCCAGAGGGGCTGATAAGGTCTCCCACTGATCTTGTGGCTGCTTCCCACTCCAGACAAACCATGACAGGACCACCATCACCTCCGGGAAATACATCTTAGACACAGACAGAAGCACATTCAAGAAAACATACAGGAATCTAGGCAGAAGAACCATCGAAATTCTCCTGTATATAGACAACGGGGGTTTCATCCCCCTCTCAGTTGCGACCCAAGCCTCTTCCAGAACCCTAGCAAAGTTCTTCTGATACAACACAAGCGGATTGCGGCCAGTCTCAACTCCAAGATACCGACTACTATCAGCATGCCACTGAAATTCCATCCCATCATGGAACTGCTGCGTCAGCTCCGTGAGCGGAAGCAACACAGATTTGGATGGGTTCATTCTCAACCCTGATAGGTCACCATAGTTTAACACAGCCATTACGGGGGACAGATTGCTATCCGGGTCTGACACATACAGCACCTTATCATCGGCATAAAGGGAGACCACACGTCGATGATAAAACAGCTGCACCTCTCTGTGCACATGCCTGTCCCTAAGTAATTCAGCGAGTGGCACAATAGCAATAGCAAATAGGAGGGGCGAGAAGGGGCAACCCTGTCACGTCCACCAACTTAAGGACACTGACTCAGTCAGTTGACCATTAACTCGAACTTGCGCCGTTGGGGATGTGTACAACAGCTTCACCAACATAAGAAACCCCCATCTGTTTCAGAATCGGAAACAGGAAGGGCTACTCCACAGAGTCGACTGCTTTCTCGGCATCCAATAACGCTGCCACAAGGGGGGTTGCATGGTCTGCTGCTGAAATCACCACAAAAACGCATCACAACACATTCAAGGTTGATTGACAAGGTAAAAACCTGACTGGTCGGATTTAACACATTGAGACATTAAGGGCGCCAGCCGAGCAGACAGAATTCTGGCTAAACTCTTGTTATCCAGATTAATGAATGAGATAGGTCGGTATGAGACGCATTCATACGGCACCTTACTGGTTTTAAGAGGACCATGACCACTGCTTCCCACACAGTACCAGGAAGCATACATCAACAAATGAGGAACAAGGACAGTTGCATACGCTTTGTAAATTTCAGCTATAAAGCCACCCAGCCCTGGGGCTCTGCCCACTGCGAGTGCCTTCAATTGCCATGTGTACCTCCTCCGCAATAATGGGACTATACAGAATCTCTCTCTCCCATCTGGTCCATGAGCTGGTCTAGGTTCTGCTGTTGTGCTGCACATTGTGACACATATAGATTAACATAAAATAGCCATTTTGCTAGCACATATAAAAATACAGGTATACAACAGCAATATAATATCCTCCCTTTTTTGGGCAAAAGAGGGCAACGAGGTGAAAGAACCAGGTACAGAAACAAGATTTTCAAGAACACCCAAATCAGGGGCCCCAGAGATGTGCCAAACTCGATAACAAGCATATCCTCACTAAACAAGGTGAGAAACAACAGGTTATTGATACAACCAATGACCTTGAGAACACAGAGTAATTATTGATCCTGAGTAAATATATTTTCTTTGTTCTTATATAGACTATGGACTGATTTACTGTAGAGAAAGAAATCGATCAATACTTTCGTAAACTAAGATTTAAAGTGTTCTTTAACTCCAATAAGAACAGGAATGTTGTTATAGGGACTGGTTTTTGTCCCCAATCGATATTTACTCCGCAAGATTCTAAAATACCCCATTAATGGTTGACATTTGAAAAATGTATGTTACAAGAAATTAGAGGGTTAGAGAGTAACCCTAATAAAGTCATAAATAATATGACATCAATGAACGAATGGCATTAAAATCATTAAAAGATGATAAGACTAAAATGATCAAACCAGCGGATAAATGAGATGCCACAGTTGTCAAGACAACTAAAAACGGTGAGAAAATGGTGCTAGACCTTCTAAAAGTGGACATAAATTACAGGATTTAAACAACCCTAGTAAACAGACCCATGCCTTAATGTCTGACATCACATCTTTTCATCTGCTCAGAAAATGAACAAATACAAATTTATTTGATTTTCTCCATGTTGATCGCCCTAGAACACCTAGGTTTTATGCCCTGCCCAAAATTATTAAAATGTTGAAAACCACTGGGTAGACCAATAGTGGCAGGTTGCGCCTCTCTCCTACAACCCATCTGAAAATATGTTGACTCATTTTTAAACAACGGCACGTCCGTCAATAAAATGTTTGAGAATATGAATAAACCGAAAGACATTCGAATTATGATGTATATACAATCATTATATACAAACCCCACAAGGCTAAGTAATTGAAGTAATTAGAAAGACCCTGGTGAAAACACACCAAGCAGACAGTATACCAGATGAGTTTGTTATTGAACTGATCACATGGCATTAGAAAATATTTTATTTTAATTGAATGATATATTCTATCTTAAAACTAGTATGGCTGCTTTGAGAGTAACCTTTGCCCCCGGTTTCGCAACAATATTTATGGCACATTTTGAGGATTTTTGTTTTCCTCAACTTTATCCATACTTAGATAATATCAAGATATGGACAAATTATATCGACGATGTCATCATGATCGGGTATGGGGAGGAGAAGGAACTAGACTCAATGGTTATCTTGATTCATCAGTGTAATATCAATACACAGTTTACCATAGAATTCAGCAGGATAAAGATCAACTTTCTCTATTTAGAAATCAGAGTTGAAATGATAATTTTATATGGTCACTACTTAGAAAACAGACTGATAGAAACCCTCTCCTTTATTATCGGAGCTTTCATCCTCATAATTAAAGAGATAGCCTACCAAATGGGGAGTACCCGTGATTACGTAGAAATTGCACTAAAATGGAGGTTTTCCAGATACATGCTGAAATATTACATATGAGATTGAAAGCAAGGGGCTACCCTTAAAGGATTGTAAAACATTAAAATAAAAAGCTTGCTATGCTCCCAGAGAGGTGTTACTTGCAAACGAGGAAAACATAGAAAAAATATATAAAATAATCTGTGTCTCAACCTTTTGTTCTAGTACACAAGATATCAAAAGGACAGTCAGAATGTACTGGCCTCTGGTTCAACAGACATTTCCAGGTATAGAGTTACCCTAATTTGCATTAAAAAAGGTGTCAAAATATAAAAGATCATTTGGTAATGTCATAATGTCCAGGAACATCTAAAAGATAAATACTTTGGAACTTGGACCCTTTAATTGGACATTTCCCTTGTAGTGCCTGCTCTGTATGTACATTTACAGGCCAGGTTTCAACGTTTAAAGTAAAACATAACATTGGGAAATTCGAAACATGGCCAAAGGCAAAACTTCCAAAGTCATATACAGCATAAAATGTCCATATGACTTTATGTATGTAGGACACACTATGGGGAAGCTCATGTAGGAATATATGACCATCAATCTAGAATAAGTTGCAGTCAAAATACTGCTCCTAATGTAACACTATATTGAAATAAATCATTCACCAGCTGAAATGATCTGGTGGATATAAGTTTGTGTATATACTAGCAGTGATGTGGAAAGCTCTTATCTTTATAAGGCAGCGCAATTGATCCATCGACTAGGAACACACATTACAGGTTTCAATGACCAATTCATAATCCCAAGTGAAATGTATATACTTCAATTGGCATATAGAGGTGAGTGAGCATTACTGCATCACTGTGTAACTGCCCCTAGGCTCTCACCACTTATTCAGTGTATGAGTTAATCTAAAGATACCATAATTACAATGGCAATATGTTGGTTAACATTTTATTCCAGGATGCCATGATAACAATTCCAAGGTCTAACACAAGCTATATGCTCTAATTTTCCATTTGAGTTGCCCCTTATGAACTTCATGTAAAGTACAATGGACACCGTAATTCTATGTTAAGTGTACTGGATACCTTTACCATAATAGGCACATGAATAAATATGGCGACACACCACTTGACCTCTGTACTTCATGACATCACCATTAAACGCTGTTTGATGATGCTAAAATGCAATGACATAATGATGTCCTTATCCCTGTGTTGATGAATGACCAGTACACACAAGACAGCGATCGCTCTAGTAGATATAAGTGGACATGCCGTACGAAAGGAACTAAAGGAAACAATGAAGCTTGCTAGAATGATAATAGCTAATAAAGGATCTCATTCTATCTGTGTAGGCAACAAGTTTATGTGTCTTTTGGTACCACATTAATTATTGAGGAGTCTAATTAGCTAAAAATGTGTGGCATAGATGCTTGATTCCAATCAAATTAGCCTACATATTGTGTTTTTGTTACCCATTTATGAAATCTTCGAAACACTGCTCATCATGATATCCTAACTGGATAGTCTAGTACAAGTAATATCAAATCAAGGTAAATCAAATGCCAATCAACATTACTTGACTCATTATGAGAATTTGTGAATACTATGGAATGTATACAGGAGTAATGCCACATGCTTCTTTCAACCTCATTCTCCCTTTTTCCATCTAGATGGAGTACGTTTTTTTATGGGACGTGATTACTCTCAGTAAAATGTCCCCGTGAAGAAGTACATGGTTCCGTTTTCCAATCAGGGTGCGTAGGACATACATGCTGCAAAACAGGACTGCAAAACTAACAATTAAAATCCATGTGATTTACAATATAAACAAATATGTGTCTCTCGATTTATGGGGTGAAACCCACAGTGTTTTAAAAGAAAATAACAAAAGGAATATCTTCATTGAAGGCTATAATTATGAAGAAAGGTCCCAAGGATGGCGGCCATTGTTAGTTAGCACTGAAACGTTATACGAAATGAAGTTGCTAAACAACGAATAATGTTTATAATAATGTAGACCTATTAGAACCCATGATTTGGTGTACTCCATGGGAAATGTAATAGATCACAATATGAATTGTAGAAACATGATTTGGAATAAATGAAATGCAATAAAACCATGTTACAAATTTACTTGTGCCAAAACTTGATTTTATGTATTGATTGATGCTGTGAATTTAGCAGATGAATCATACTGTGTATGTTTGCATCATTGTTGATTGCTCTATTTTTGCACTTTTTTTGATGTAGTTAGGTAACATGTGTTTTTGGATGTACATGTTTGTGTTTTATCTGGTCTAATTGAGTTGATGACAAGTGCACTTTATATAAAACTAGTGTACAGGCCTTTGCACATGGCCTGGGTATCACCTACACTAACTATGCCGATGATACAAAGATCCTCATCCGTTGACGGAAGGTTACAACAAGGATTTGGCCTTTGTGAAGAAAGTGTACCTCATCATCCAGGTATGGATGGCATCTCATGGTCTATGCCTGAATGATGACAAAACGGAACTCCTCATTCTCGGCACCCCGGCCAACCTAAACAAACTAGGCCCTATCTACTCCCATTTCAAAAAAGACAATAACAACATCACAGTAGCCAAGGAAGTCAAAACCCTTGGATTCTATCTAGACTCCACACTTTCAAAAAACAAGTCAACTCCATGGCCTCAGCGACAGCTTATACCTTCAAGTTAATCCGAACATCTAAGCCCTTCCTCTCATCTAATAACTGCATTACCCTAGCAAGAGCCCTTGTCTTATCGAAACTGGATTACTGTAATGCCTTAGTAGGGAGCAATAAATACATTACCAATAAGATCCAGATCCTACAAAATAATGCACTGAGAGCAGCCCTAAGTATTCCCAAGAAAGCCCACATATCTGGCCTCAAAAGAGTCAACAAATGGGTCTCTACAAAAGACAAAATTCTCCTCAAAACACTCTCCTTGACACATAAATGCCTCCACCCTGCCGCCCCACAATACCTCATTGCCAGATTCTCGAGACAATCATCCACCCGTCTCTTGAGAACAGCCAACGCCAACCTCTTACTAGTGCCCAGATTCAAACGCACAGAGACTGGTGGAAGCAGCTTCCCGGTCAAGGCTGCCCAATATTGGAACTCATTCCCACCTACTTTAAGAGAAGACTTAACCTACCTACGCTTCAGAGCCAACCTCATCCATTGAATCAAGGCAAATGACTTCTGACACTGCACTATACTGAGAATACTTTATTTCCCCTTTCTGTACATACTGTATATTATTATTTATGATGTTTCTTATCATAATTTGTAACTTGCCTTTCTTATGCCGGTACTTGGTACTCCTTGCCTGCCTACAATTCTTGCATAATAATGTACTGTATATAAAGTATGATATTTTTACAGCAATGTGACCGAAGCTGAACAACCCTCTTTATGCCTTTTGCACCATGATACCGTCGGGTCTGTCATGCATTATACATATTAAAACAAACAAACAAACAAACAAAGTGCTGGTTTTCATTGACACCGTATATTCCAAGCCTACATGTCCCTCTAGCTGTAACAACAGGCAACACTATGCAAATTGTCATTGTCTCTGTATAGCCTACGGCAACAACTCCCTCTAGCAGTGACAACAGGCAAAGCTATAACCGCATTGGGCAAACATAGAGGACAGACATAAATTGGGCCTTTTTTTATATTGTTAGATTGTAATACAATTAGGTGCTGCTCAGTTCCTGGCCTCTAAGAGGACCCCCATTAGTATAAAACATAATGGCTTCTGTTGACATTGACACACAATGGAACATTTCCTCTGTTAGGGAAACATCTGCTTCAGTAATGTCAAGTATCTTTATGAATGTTATTTTACATGTCAAAGGTATACTGGATAAAATAATTACTGATTGGGCTTGCAGCTCATCCCCCATTATTTAAGGTGATATGAGGCACACTTTTTTTTTATAGAACATGGCCTGTCTTTAGGTACCATCGTCAAACCAATACACAGAATGAGTATGTCAATTTAGCAGTATATACATGCTGCTTTGTCAGGCCTGTTTTAGATAGCTGGGTGGATTACCTTGCCACAAGTGAGTTCTAGCAGGCCAATGGGATATGACAAAGTGCCCTGCCTTAGCTTGAAAGTGGATGGTGGGAACTGGGCCCGGAGGTTGCATAGTGAGGGGTCCCTGGTTACCCCTACTGTGCCACCAACACAGGGTAGTGCATTTCCAGGTGACTGCTCTGTGTAGGGCTTGCTCTTTAAGGGATCCATATTTAAACCTTAAGGTCCCCTTGTAAGAGGAATGACCACAAATACTGGTGACTATGTTAAATCCCTCACTGACCCACAAAGTCATGCAGGTTTGAATTGATCAGTTACTTTGGAACACACACACTCAGGACACAAGCAAACAGAGCTTCCAGCTTTCATTGCTAACTGGCTGGTGTTCATGCCATCAAAGGAAGGATACCTAGACCTCATGGGGAGTGGGACAAGGAGACACCAGCCAACCAGAGTGCAGACGTGAGCAGTCCACTCTGCATTGGGCTGCAAGCTGTCCCCAACCCAGGATGTGGGGTCCCATGTTGTGCAGTTTTGCTAGTCCTTTGGGCGTGTGTAGTACGTGACAGATATGCAGGTGTAAAAACAGGAGGGAGTTGTTAGTTGTTTTCTGTTTGGCTCTGGTTGTGTGGTGGTTTCATTGTTGGTTCTTCAATCCGTATTGTCCCATGTTAGCTTTGGTCCCAGAGTATGGTTTGTGGGGTGTATGTTTTTATGCTTGACTTAGTTGAATAGCCAGGTTTTCAGTCATTTTCTGAAAGTTAGGTGGTCTCCCGCCATTCTTTTTTCCTTGAGTATCGAGTGTCATAGAGAATGCAGGCCCTCCAAATTTCCTTTTCTCCTATTGTTTTGTTTCTGTTTGAACATAGTAGTTCGATCTTAGGTTTCTTCCTGGTTCGAAGTAGCTTGGAGTAATTTGGCTCCTTGTCTGTGTAGTGATTTGCGGGCATTGCAAAGGGCTTTAAAGTAAATGTGTTACTGCCAGCCAGTGTAGAATTCTCAGGGTTGGTGTGATGTGGTCGCTTCAATTTAGTCTCAGGTCTAGTTTTGCTGCAGTATTTTGGATGTGTTGTCATTTTTTTGTGAGGCATTCTGGCATTTCACAGTAGAGGCTATTTTTGTAGTCTAGTCACGTTAGTACCAAGGAGATGATTGCAAGCGTTTTGTGTGGGAAGTTGAGGTAAGGGAGTATTTCTCTTATTGGTTGCAGAAGGTAGAAGTGTGTTTTTGCTATTGCGTTGACTTGTGGTTCTAGGGAATTTCCATTGTCCATGAGGATTCCCAGGTTTTTCATCACTCACTATGTTTCCGGTTGGGTTCCCGTGCATGGTGGCCAGCTCAGGTATGTCTGTGTTACATTGTCTTCTGGTGGGGAGATCATTATTTCTGGTTTGGTCATATTAAGCTTGAGATTGTTGTTTGTCATCCAGTTGTATATGTCTGTGGGGCATTTTTTGAGGGTGTTCTTTGGGTCTTGGGCGCAGGTTAAAATTAAGATGAACTGGGTGTCATCTACATAATTGTAGGCGGTCAGTCTATGGGTTTGAATGAGCTTCATAAGGGGGACTATGCAGATGTTGAAGAGGAGCGGTGAGATGCTTGATCCTTGTGATAAGTCATATGTGATGTTTTTAGTGTTACATGTAAATGGGGGTAAGTGTCTCCTTTTTGTTCGTTTGGTGAGCACAGATTTCTGTCATTGTAGTGCAATTTCTTTTGTGCTGCATTCCGCCAGTCTCTGTATTAGTGTTGTGTGTCTGTGCTGAAGGTGGCTGATATGTCTAGTAGTATGAGAGCCACTTGGGCGCTGTTGTCTGTGTTATTTCTAGGTCATCCCAAATGCAAAGAAGTGCTGATTCCGTTCCTCTCATGCGTATGAAGCCGACTTGGGAGTGGTTGAGTATTCTGTTGCTTTCTACATGGTTGAGTAGTTCTTTATATATGTGGTTCTCAAGGATGTTCACTCCAAATCCAAATAGCTCAAGTCAAAATATACACAGGTGAATGTAATGCATAAATCAGAGCCCCAATCACTGCCCCAACCAGCTTATAAAATGGGGAGGATCATACTTGTGGCTTTGCGTGTTTGGAGCAGACTCGAGGAGCACAAATGATAATTTCACATTCAGGTTCATTATTGACAACAGTCTCTTTTTCTGACAACATATAAACAAAAAGCCCAAACCGCATGGTATAATTTAGCACTCCTCTGTGAGAGAAATCCCTTCCTCCTACCTGAGGATTTCAGAAACATGGTGCAAGCCCTTTCAATCATGCACATAAACAGAGGGATCAACCATCTCACTGACATTCGGGCCACAGACCTGGCCCCCATTAGGTGCATTCAGCATGCTGCTGCATGCCCTATAACAGCACCTAAGAAACTGACCAGCATCGCCAAATATTCAGAGAATTATAGTGCCTACACATCTCAGCCAGGATACTCTTTAAATCTGTCCACATCACATATACGTCAACTGATGCCAAAACACCAGCTTTATGAAAACTGGTGGGCTCAGGATGGATGCGCATGTTTAGGAGCAAGACCATTGTAAACCCAAGATTGGCGGTGCCCAAACTTCCCAAAAAGTGCCCTGTGGAGAGGCTTTTATGTTTGGGTTTGATCCAGCCAACGGTATTCTCATGGGATTCGAGAGGGTCACAGCTTCCCACAACTGTCATAGCAGAGGTTGAAGCCCTTGTCCAATTGCAAGCTCCAAAACTCGAGAGGGGAGTTTCAAATAGTCAATCAAAGACCCAGAGTCATTCTAAAACATGCTGATGGGCTTTTAAAGACCCAGCTTGCATCCTGCTTCCTTTGAAGGTTCTGTTTGGCTATCAAGGGGACATGACAGGCAACACATTGGTGGGTTGGAAGGAGGGTGTGAGTGTTTTAGCAAGTATAGAAGAGTTTTGGAGGAGTTTGTTATTTGTGGTATTTTTGGTATTGCATGAACTGTTTTATTCACTTTTATCTTTGAACCTGTGTTTTCTTTAAGCTCTCGACCAAATGTTCTTTTTTGCCCTTTCTCCGCCTAAAAAGAACTACAGAAAATCCATTTGGCAATATAACATATTTGAAAAAAACAAAAAATATTCCTAACAGCTTCCCTTTCCTATTTTTGCAGAGAAACCTTTATGTGTGTGTTAGGAAAGATTTCGTAATTGTAGGTAATTTTCCTTCCATGTGGCAACCCCTAAACTTTTTTCTGTTGTTTTTCACCTTGTTCTTGACTTTGCCAGAGAAGTGCAGCCTTCTGCTGCACTCCTCTGGGCTTTCGCTCCTTTCTTACGGGGAAACTGACACGCCCTTAAGACTGTCAGTACCGGGTAACGCTGTTTCCCGTAGTTTCTTTTATCATGTTGCGGCTTTCGTGCAACATGACACAAGAGGGCACTGTAAGCTAAGTTACAGCTCTCTTGGGTCTCTAGCCTTCTACAGGCCCTAGATACTCGTTTAGGATTATATCTGATCGGTGCAAGTGATTCAGGGACGGGAATGGTGGCAGCGTTCGTTTCTTGTGTTTTGAGCTCCTTTTGGCGTTCTAAGCGCGTTTCTCTCGCTTAACCCAAAATGGTGGCCTGGCTCCCAAAATGGCCAGACCACGAGGCTCCTTTGTCCTGTCCGCTGACCGTCTTGCTCCCTTCACCTTCCCCAGGTCGAGCCGACCCGGGGCCTTCCTTATTTGGGCATGTACTTTCCCGCGAAACACGGATGCTTTCGCAGGCTTCTACATGTCTTGTGTGTGCCTCCAGGATGTGAGCTGGGATGTCTGGTCCCAATACACATCCTGGGTGCCAGAGAGTCTAGGGTGTTGTGAATGCTTGGGACCACCGTGATCCGTGTGGTCCACGAATGGTGTGAGTGTTGATGAGCGGATTTCCCATTGGATCCCCTCCGTTTTGGCGCGAATGGAACCGTGGATAAGAGGGGGCTGGAAACACCACTACCATGTCGATCTCCTGAGTTCTCACGAACGAAGGAATACAGGAGCCAAGTATCCTGCAACCAAGAGGCTGGACGGAGGAATCGCTGGTGACCCGCTGAAGGACTTCTCCTCTGCACTGCTGTCGCCTTGTGAAACCCTTTTCACCTTTGATCGAACCAGAAGGCCTGTACTGGTACTTCGACCCTTGGAATAGCGGGAACAGCTATTCTCGGCATTTTCACCATCTCCTGCCAGTAAGCCTTCGGAAGCGTCTCTGGGCCATCCAGCTGACTGACCAGCTTACACGGGAGTCTTGCTCTGTAACCGCCACCAGGTTGTGTAGTATTTCGAGTCCTTGTCACTCTCACACGCTTCGTACACTTGGCATTCCCAGGTCTGAAGTGAGTAGTGTACATTTGGCTCAGATACACACGGCCGCTCCGTTGCCCTGCTGTGGTAACAAACTGTGCGGGTTTCTTCGATGGGGACGTCTTTTTACTCAACACGACGACGAGGCGTTCCCTGCTCTTCTGAACCTGCCAGCTACTGAAACGGACGCAGAGAAGCCTGGGTCTGCTTGCATCTGGGACCGGTGAGTAGCATAGCTAGGATCTGGTCGCCCTCCTGGAGGAGCCCATTTCTTTTCCCCGCTGTGTCAAACACAGCGGGGAAAAGAACTCGTACTCGCGCTCTGCTTCTGCTCACTGTGGAGGCTGCGCTTGAGTCGCGGAACGTGTTCTTCTTCTTTTGTGCACTAAACTGAACTGCCTGATTTCCCTCGAAGAGCTTCTCCTTTTGCCCGTTGGCACCAGCGCGTGCAGGTACTTTTGAGCACAAGGCTCCACTCTTCGCAGGGCTCGGACTTCCATCTAGTTAGGTGCCTCTGAAGGCGAACTGGGTCTAAGCATTATTTCGCACTGCCTGTCTTCCTTCCCTTTTAGGTGGACTACCCATTTCGTGCATCTAACGCTTGAGACTGTCGTATTTGTATATATATTTTGTTGATATGGTATGTGTTGGTTTACTATCGTTGTATTGTGATTTTCTTGCTACGGTCATTGTTTTAAAGACCTTGGAATAAATGTGTATATATTTTTATTATAACAACTGTTTGGAGTAGTTTGTAAGTGATCTTGCTTTGTGTGCTCATTGCGGGCTTTCAGTCACCCTCACCCCTCTTGAGACCTAGTCTTGACCGCCGCGATCGCTACCTTGATTGGTCTGGCTCGTCCAGAGGTTACCCTGTTCCAAGTAATTAGGTTGGCCTTCTGAACTTCTGCGCCACCAGGACAGAGTTCAGAAATCCGTCTTAACAAATTGGTGTACAGCGGTGGGATACGACTGAAGGTATCCAGTGTTGCGCATGAACTAAGGCATTTCAGGTTATTCCAACCAGGACACGTAATGAATTGTTGTAGTATAACTTTAAAAAGGCCATAGTCCTATCTAACAGTATGGAAACAAATACCTTGTTAACTTTAAATGCTTCCAAATCAGAAACATTGAAAAAGATGTGTGCGGAGAGAGGTGTTTCCTCTCAAGGCACGAAATTGGAAATGATCCAAAGAATCGTGGCATGGCAAGAAGCGCTTGATGCTATAACTTCTGAGGTCAGTGCGGAAGATGGTGGGGCTGCTCTCACTGGTAGAACCGACGGTTCTGCCGCTGCACTGATCCATCGCGACCACGAGGACAGGGAGGATGAGATGTCTAATGTTTCCTCTGCCAGTGCTGATGGGGAGGCTATGCTTGAATTCAAGAAGCAAGAGCTGCGGTTTAGGCAGCAGGAGCTTGAATTCAGCATAGCCAAACTAAAAATCGAACAGGCAGAAAAACAAAAAGACAGGGATCACCAGTTGGAACTGGCCAAGCTTCAGGTTGCAAATGGGTCCAAGGGTCCTGGACATGGGTCTGGGGCCTCCTCTCATCCACGGTTTCCGAAAGATCTGCTCAGTGTGTATGAGGAAAGGAATGACATTATGGACTGGCTGAATGCGTTTGAGTATGCATGCGAAGTTCAACAAGTTGACAATGCTGATAAGATTGCCTGGTTACTCAGCAGACTGCCCCATTCTGGCTGTAGTGCCATTATGGAAATGTCGAAGGCTGAGCGAGCTGATTTCGCAATGTGAAAGCAAACTCTCATTTTAAAGTTTGGGAAGACTCCGGCCCAATATTTGAAACGTTTCAGAGAGTATAAGAAAAAGGAAGGTGGTACTTGGGTATCTTATGTCACTGAATCCTTGAAAAACTTAACTGGCTGGGTCGAAGGTTATAAGGTTTCTACCTTCGAAGGCATGATAAATCTTGTCATGCTGGAACACATTTTTGCATCTTCTTCCCCGGAGTTTAAGCAGCATTTGGCCGATTCGAAGGAGATAGATCCTAAGAAGCTGGCCATTGCAGCCGACTTATGGGTGTCACATCGAGTGTCCCATAAGAACAAAACTCATCCTGGTAAGCAGGAGGAAGGGAAAAAGTCCAAAGATAAGGAGGGTGGAAAATCTGATAAATCTTCTTCTCATAAGGGCCACAAAAAGAAAAATAAGGGTAAGACACAAGAGAACTCACAGGGTAGTGGAGGTCAGCCTCCGAAACAGAACTCTGGTTACAATAAGCCTCCCTATGTAAATAGACCCAATGGATCTTGTTTTGCTTGTGGAGCAACTGACCACTTGAAGGGGGATCCCCGGTGTAAGGTTAGACCTTTGGGGTTCCACTCCGCTAATCTGGCCTTCTCCTCCTACGAAGAAGAAGAGATTACAGGAGCATCCTTCTCCTCAGACTCATTTCCCAGCGGGATAGAGGCTGAGGTAGTTTTAGTGTCCCTGGGTTCCTGGGAGCCTAAAGTCGCAGAGGCTTATGCTAGGATTCCGGACAATACCAAGCACTACTTTAAAGACAGTGTGCTGATCAATGGAGTAGATACTCCAGCTCTTAGGGATAGTGGGTGCAGTCGTACTGTAGTGGATTCTACCTTGGTAGACTCAGAGGAAGTTGCCAGAGCTACTCTGATGCCCACTAAGTTGGCTGACGGCCCACTCCGTATGTTCCCAGTAATACCTGTAAATCTTACTTTAAATGGTACAGCAGTCAGGATTCCAGTGAGCATTCAGAGAAACGTCCCGGGAAAGGTCTTGTTAGGTAATGATCTCAGAGCTTTAGGGCTCGTAGGAGACAGTGCCGAAAGACCCTACACACGGTCTCAAGCACGGGCAGCATTGACCAAGACCAATACGCTGCCCCAGCCGTAGGGGAAACCCAAGGCGAAAGGAGTCGACAAGTCAAGACGAGGGAAAGAGAATATTCCCCCGAGCTCGCCTACCACTGCGGTGGAGGAAGTTGGTCAATCGCCCGGGCCTGACGAGGAGGTGGCGATGCCTGAAGTATTTGACCCCAACGATCATCCTGAACTAAAAGACTTGTTAGTTGAAGGAGGTCCTGATAGGGACGAATTCAGTAAAGGCCAACGTGAGTGCCCATCTCTGGAAGGCCTAAGGAGACAGGCCTGCTCCCAGCTTGAGGGTGAACCTCCTGGGACGCATAGGATTTATTGGGAAGGTGGACTCCTGTATAGTGAGCCCACAGAGTCTACAGAAGGAGACCATAGGAGGTTGGTGGTTCCCCTTGCTGTTAGGCCCTTCCTCCTGCAGTTGGCGCATGAAGTGCCCCTTGCTGGTCACCTTGGTATGAAGAGGACCAAGCAAAGGTTATCCATGCACTTCTACTAGCCCAAGATGGGGGTGCAAGTAGAAAGTCACTGCAGGAGTTGTGCCTCCTGCCAGTTGTCTGGTAAGGTTGGCGCGACAATCCAAGCTCCGTTGGTACCGCTCCCAGTTGTGGGGGTACCATTTGAAAGGGTAGGGATCGACATCGTTGGTCCCCTTGACCCGCAAATATCCTCGGGCAATAGGTTTATCCTGGTGCTGGTCGACCATGCAACCAGATATCCTGAGGCCATCCCATTGAAAACTGGAACTGCCAAGTCAGTTGCAAAAGCTTTACTTGGCATATTTACTAGGGTTGGCTTCCCTAAAGAAGTTGTGTCGGATCGTGGCAGCAACTTTATGTCGAAGTATATGCAGGCTATGTGGAAAGAATGTGGGGTCACCTACAAGTTCTCTTCTGCATACCAGCCCCAGACCAATGGTCTGGTGGAACGTTTCAACAGAACGTTAAAGAGCATGATTGGGGCTCTGGAGGAACCTCAGAGAAGAAAATGGGATCTTCTTTTACCATGCTTACTGTTTGCCTACCGAGAGGTTCCACAGGAGGGTGTTGGCTTCAGCCCCTTCGAACTTCTGTTCGGTCATCCCGTACGGGGACCCTTAGCCATCGTCAAAGAGGGATGGGAGATGCCCACTCCCCCTGTTACTACCAACGTAGTTGATTATGTGCTAGGGCTCAGAAAACGGATGGTACTTGTGATGGGCTTGGCTAGTGATAAATTGAAGGCAGGACAAGCGCTGGTGAAACATTGGTATGACCAGAAAGCTTCCCTCATCAACTTTACACCTGGTCAGCAAGTCCTGATCATGAATCCCATAAGGCCTCGAGCTTTACAGGACAAATGGTCAGGCCCTTACACAGTGGTGGAGCCCCTGGGTGAGGTTAACTATTTAGTGGACCTTGGAAGGTCTGGACAGGCTCCAAAAGTGTTTCACGTGAATAGGCTGAAGGCTTTCGTCCCAAGAGTCGAAATCACAGCACTGCTACTGGCTTCAGACGTTGAGGAAGAGGAGTCTGAACCTCTCCCTGACCTGTTCCAAAGCGGTCCTTCAGATAGCTCCTTTGAGGGTGTCCGAGTGGCCCCTCACCTGACTTCTGATCAGCAGGCTGAGGTGAAAAGTTTGCTTAGGCAGTTTTCCCCCCTGTTTTCACAGTCGCCTGGTTTGACACCTTGGTGCAAACATAACATAGACACAGGAGACAGTGTACCTACCAAAAGTAGGGGATACAGGATGTCAGATAAAGTACGGTCTTATATTAAGACCGAGGTCAACAAGATGTTAGACCTTGGGGTGATTGAACCCTCTAGTAGTCCTTGGTCCAGCCCTGTGGTTTTGGTTCCAAAGGCAGGCACTTCTGAATTGAGGTTCTGTGTGGATTACAGGGCTCTGAATGCTGTCACCAAGACAGATGCACACCCCTTGCCTCGAACAGATGAGCTGGTGGATACTTTGGGTGCCTCCAAGTACCTCAGCACGTTTGACCTCACTGCTGGCTATTGGCAAATAGCGTTAGCAGAGCATGCCAAGGAGAAGACAGCATTTTCTACTCCAGATGGCCTTTACCAATTCCGGGTAATGCCGTTCGGGTTGAAGAATGCACCTGCCACTTTCCAGAGGCTTGTGAATCATGTTTTGAATGGGTTGGACGAATTCTGTCTTGCATATCTGGATGATATCGCAGTTTTCAGTGCCACCTGGGAAGACCATGTGAAACACCTCAGGATTGTGCTCCAGGCTCTTCAGAAAGCACACCTGACCATAAAGGCTAGTAAATGCCAGATTGGACAAGACTCAGTGGTTTACCTTGGACATGAAGTAGGTGGAGGGAGGATACAGCCTCTTCCCAGTAAAGTACAAGCAGTACAAGACTGGCCTACCCCCACTACGCAAACCCAAGTGAGAGCCTTCTTAGGACTCACGGGGTATTACCGCAATTTTGTGGCAGACTATGGCACCATAGCTGCCCCTCTGACTGCCCTCACACTCCGAAGAAACCCAAGAAGGTAACTTGGACCGACGAGTGTGAGAAGGCCTTCAATGGCTTAAAAGACTCCTTGTGCCAGGCCCTGTCCTCAGGGCCCCTGATTATCAAAGACCTTTTATCGTGCAGACGGACGCCTCTGACACTGGGATAGGAGCTGTACTATCACAAGTAGATGAGAAGGGTAAGGAACACCCTACTGGTTTTATTAGCCGCCAGCTTAAGGACAGAGAGCTCAGATGGTCCACGGTAGAGAAAGAATGTTTCTCTGTTGTGTGGGCCCTAAGGAAGCTGAGGCCCTACCTCTATGGGACCCACTTCACTGTGCAAACTGACCATAAGCCCTTAAAGTGGCTAATGAACATGAAGGGGGAGAATCCAAAGTTGTTTAGGTGGTCCATAAGTCTACAAGGCTTCGACTTCACTATTGAGCATAGGCCAGGTGTCCAACATAGCAATGCTGATGGGTTGTCCAGAATGTTTAACCGACCTGAACAAGAGACTCATCCAGGGGTGGATTAGTTCCCCCTTCCATAGTCTGTGAAGGGCGAGTGTTAGGAAAGATTTCGTAATTGTAGGTAATTTTCCTTCCATGTGGCAACCCCTAAACTTTTTGCTGTTGTTTTTCACCTTGTTCTTGATTTTGCCAGAGAAGTGCAGCCTTCTGCCGCACTCCTCTGGGATTTCGCTCCTTTCTTACGAGGAAACTGACATGCCCTTAAGACTGTCAGTACCGGGGAACGCTGTTTCCCGTAGTTTCTTTTATCATGTTGCGGCTTTCGTGCAACATGACACAAGAGGGCACTGTAAGCTAAGTTACAGCTCTCTTGGGTCTCTAGCCTTCTACAGGCCCTAGATACTCGTTTAGGATTGTATCTGATCGGTGCAAGTGATTCAGGGACGGGAATGGTGGCAGCGATCGTTTCTTGTGTTTTGAGCTCCTTTTGGCGTTCTAAGCGCGTTTCTCGCGCTGAACCCAAAATGGTGGCCTGGCTCCCAAAATGGCCAGACCACGAGGCTCCTTTGTCCTGTCCGCTGACGGTCTTGCTCCCTTCACCTTCCCCAGGTCGAGCCGACCGGGGGCCTTCCTTATTTGGGCATGTACTTTCCCGCGAAACACGGATGCTTTCGCGGGCTTCTACATGTCTTGTGTGTGCCTCCAGGATGTGGGCTGGGATGTGTGGTCCCAATACACATCCTGGGTGCCAGAGAGTCTAGGGTGTTGTGAATGCTTGGGACCACCGTGGTCCGTGATTGGTCCACGAATGGTGTGAGTGTTGATGAGCGGATCTCCCATTGGGTCCCCTCCGTTTTGGCGCGAAGGGAACCGTGGATAAGAGGGGGCTGGAAACACCACTACCATGTCGATCTCCTGAGTTCTCACGAACGAAGGAATACAGGAGCCAAGTATCCTGCAACCAAGAGGCTGGACCGAGGAATCGCTGGTGACCCGCTGAAGGACTTCTCCTCTGCACTGCTGTCGCCTTGTGAAACCCTTTTCACCTTTGATCGAACCAGAAGGCCTGTACTGGTACTTCGACCCTTGGAATAGCGGGAACAGCTATTCTCGGCATCTTCACCATCTCCTGCCAGTAAGCCTTCGGAAGCGTCTCTGGGCCATCCAGCTGACTGACCAGCTTACACAGGAGTCTTGCTCTGTAACCGCCACCAGGTTGTTTAGTATTTCGAGTCCTTGTCACTCTCACACGCTTCGTACACTTGGCATTCCCAGGTCTGAAGTGAGTAGTGTACATTTGGCTCAGATACACACGGCCGCTCCGTTGCCCTGCTGTGGTAACAAACTGTGCGGGTTTCTTCGATTGGGATGTCTTTTTACTCAACACGACGACGAGGCGTTCCCTGCTCTTCTGAACCTGCCAGCTACTGAAACGGACGCGGAGAAGCCTGGGTCTGCTTGCATCGGGGACCGGTGAGTAGCATAGCTAGGATCTGGTCGCCCTCCTGCAGGAGCCCATTGCTTTTCCCCACTGTGTCAAACAGCACCCTTTTCTGTACTCGCGCTCTGCTTCTGCCCACTGTGGAGGCTGCGCTTGAGTCGCGGAACGTGTTCTTCTTCTTTTGTGCACTAAACTGAACTGCCTGATTTCCCTCGAAGAGCTTCTCCTTTTGCCCGTTGGCACCAGCGCGTGCAGGTACTTTTGAGCACAAGGCTCCACTCTTTGCAGGGCTCGGACTTCCATCTAGTTAGGTGCCTCTGAAGGCGAACTGGGTCTAAGCATTATTTCGCACTGCCTGTCTTCCTTCCCTTTTAGGTGGACTACCCATTTCGTGCATCTAACGCTTGAGACTGTCGTATTTGTATATATATTGTGTTGATATGGTATGTGTTGTTTTACTATCGTTATATTGTGATTTTCTCGCTACGGTCATTGTTTTAAAGACCTTGGAATAAATGTGTATATATTTTTAATATAACAACTGTTTGGAGTAGTTTGTAAGTGATCTTGCTTTGTCTGCTCATTGCGGGCTTTCAGTCACCCTCACCCCTCTTGAGACCTAGTCTTGACCGCCGCAATCGCTACCTTGATTGGTCTGGCTCGTCCAGAGGTTACCCTGTTCCAAGTAATTAGGTTGGCCTTCTGAACTTCTGCGCCACCAGGACAGAGTTCAGAAATCCGTCTTAACAGTGTGAACTTGAGATGTCTTTCAATGCTCTGCTCAGTCATTTTACTGACTGTTTAAATGTTAAGCGAACCATTTCTCTTCATGTGAGTCTTGTGAGACTTTGTTGGTCTCCGTAACTTGCGTTATGTTTTGCTCTTTGATATCTAAGGTACCATAAGCACGTTTGGGTTTTCCACATTGAGACCTTAGGCATCACGCCTTTTTATTTTGAAGGGGTGGCGGAGAAGAAGGTGAGGAGCTGGACTAATCCTCAGGCACCATTTCAGAGGTTGAGTTTGAGTATGAGTCCAAGAGTATGGTGGATGGAGGTTGAGGAGGATCACGGGAAGCATAGACAATGTTTCAGGAGAAGAAGATAGTGGTTGAGCAGCAGGAGACAGTTGTGGATGAGGGTAAAATGGTGGTTGGGGAGTGCAAAATTGTGATTTAGGAGGGTGAGTCAGTGGCTGAGGAAGAAAAAACAATTTTGAGGGGAGACATTGTTTGAAGAGGGGGAGACAGAGGGTGGTTGAGGAGGATGTAGCTATCAATTCAGAGCAGGTTATGGTGTCTGTGGAATCATTCGAGGAGTACCTGCAGAAGATCGGTGAGGACCTTGACGTTGGAGTTTGTGGGAAGAGAAGATAATCCAGCAGTAGGGAGAGTAAGTCACAGAGGTGAAGGGGGAAAAGGGCAGAGGGGAGAGGAGAAGGGGTTGGTGGTACACTCGGGAGACTGAAGAGCACCTGCTGGAGTAGCCAAAGATGGAGCCCCAGCAGATTGCTCAGGAGCATTTCAATTCCTGAACAATGCCTATTCTGGCACGTCATCCAGTCTCCAATGAGCTCAAGGTTTCATGACCATGTATGAAAATAGACATTGGACCTGCTTATAGGATTGTGTGTTTTCATCTATATGCATCCTTCCATCTCAGCCACTTCCTCCTAAATTAAGTCCTCTGTTCTAGATTTTTTTTTATCTTTGCCCTCCCATACATCTAATAGTGATTTATTTTACATGATAATCCCACAAGGAGTGTTATGTTATGTTACTTTGCATTTATATAGCGCCTTATGTACCATTGGTATGGTTTGAAGGCGCTGAATTTGTGTGCATCCCATGTTTCATGTGGATTTAGATAAATAATTTGATTAATGTATTTGTGAAGTGCATCTTCGTAAACGTAAATGCTTCGTGGCAATACAAGAATAGACTGGTTTGATGAGCTTGGGGCCTACAAGAGAGGTATACTTTCAGTTTGGCATTCAAGTAGGGGGGCTCATCGTGGAGGGATTTAAATGCAGAATGGCAAATTTTAGTGACCATATCTGTGGACTGGAAGCCAGTGCAGGGAGTGTCAAATAGGGTAAATAGACTCCCTTCTCCTGAAATGAATTATGACGTGGAATACTGCATTCTGCACAATCACATGGCAGCATAAATGGTACTGAGTTCAAAATTTGGCAAATTTAAATTTCGAATTTCAACAAATCTTTAACCTGTATGTTAATCCTATTGCTACTGATAACATGTATGTATCCTTTAAGAATGTCAGTGCTAACATATATGTAACCTTTAAGAATATCAGTGCCCACATGCCTTAGGGTTAGGCGCACTTTACAAATGCCAACATAAATAAATAAATAAACTACTGAGCTGTGCATTTAACTTGCATAAATTGGAGGGTACATTGTAATTTTTTGTTAAAGAATTGGCTCTTTAGAACCTAGTTAATCTGGGTATACAGATTAAGGTTTGACTCCCAGAGATCTCTGCGTTTCATTATCTTGTTAGCAAAAGTGAGTACCTGGACAAGAATATTAGGCAGGACAGGTAGTCGTGTAATATTGCGGCAGATGATGTGGATCTAAGAGAAGGATGTCTTTCTTAGAGGCATTGGGCCTCATTACGAGGTTGGAGGTAGCCATGGTGCTATTAGAACCATGGCTACCCCTTTACCACATTCCGGGTCTGGGTTTTCGGAATAGGGATTTACCGGGTCATTCCAACCTTGGAGGACCCGGTGAATCCCCATTCTGAGAACCATTCCCCATTCCCATTAGAGCCCCCATAGGGCTCAATGAGGAAGGGGATGGAGTAGAGGGCCCATTATTAGCTCCCTGGTCCCTTAGCGGGTCGCGCTAAGGGACCTTGTAATGCGGTGGTAAGGGGTTAACGGCAACGGCACCCTTACCGTTGCCATTAACCCCTTACCGCCAACCACATAATGAGGCCCATTGATTTTCAAGCCACTGTCCCTCATCCCCATACTGAATTTCATTACACAAAGACGCAAAATAATTATGAGTAGCTCTGATAAGCTTATATATTTGTGTGTCATCTGTGAACAAGTGGTATTTCAGGCTGCGAACATTAAGCAGATGTAGAAAAGGGTGGAGACACATATTTAACATATGGGGAAACGGAAGATCCCTGGGGGACCCCACTCTATACATCAAAATAATAGGAAGGCAATGTACCCAGCTATACTATTTATAGGGAACCATGCAGGAGAAACCCACTGAATCACAGATACTGAACAAAGGCCATCTAACATGAAATCATGATATGATATGATATGGCATTTGTAACGCGCCTATACACAAGTGATTGAAGGCGCAACAAGGCATGGGAGGGGGAACGAAGGGAGAACGGACAATGATCCTACTAGGCCAAGTGTCATTCAGATGAAGTAGTGCATGGTAAGGGGGAGGGGAAAGTGCAGGGGGGAGGGGGAAGGGAGAGTGTAGTACATGGGAGTAGATAATAACAATAAGTAACGGCCAGCAAGTGGCAAGTGCAAAGGTAAGTGCAGAAATCAGGTGTCAAGTGCTGGTAGTGGGAGTGTTGGGATACAGAAACAGTCCCCAATTGTGGGGGTTAACCTTGAGAAAGGCTGCAGAGAGATATCACATGACATGGTGCAAAATGGTCACTTAATCAGCAGGGCAAAGATCTCATTCTATAATGTGACGGGGGCTGTTTTTGTGCTTTCACTGGGCACAATCCAAATGATTAAAAGTCTAAAATGAAGTCACTTTCAGGGAAGGTCTGAATTTGTCCCACTACCACTTTTGCCAAGGTTGAGAACATCCATCGAGAGGCTGTAACGATGGCATGCTTTAAAATGTGGAAGATGAAACCTTTTGTCAAATATACATTAATAACGTTTGCTACCAACGGATCTAAATTAGTCGTGCAGCCAAGGATGTAGTAGCGTCTCCTGCCTGTACGAAGGATGACAAGCTTTCAACAGGGTGGAAATAATATTGACAGAATTATTGCTAAGTTATGTAATGTTATGTCATTTGATTTATACTGCACACCGCTAACACCCAAGGGCAGTCACCAGGTGCTAAGTGGAGAACTAAGGGCTGTTGGAAGGCAGGTGGTAAGAATTGCCAACCGCTAAAGGTGTTAGTTTCCTCCAGGTTGTTTGGTGCCATTGGTTCCTTTGCTACCCATGTAATTGGATGCATGTGTAGAATTCAAGACTGAAAAGGTTTGCTGCACACGTGCATATCAAGATTTTTATTTTTGTTTAGTAAGATGGAAAGGTTATGGGATGGCAGCCCATTCCCTACTTCTTGAATCAGCTGTTCGTGCACCTTTTAATACGTCATTTTTTTCCTGGGATCTAGGCTTGTTAGTCCCCCCTGGATGCGGGTATATTGCCACGAGACAGTGTTTACCGGAACTGCTACTTTGTATCTAGCTTGGAGTCCTGTGGTTGGCACAGTGGGTGTGCCTGCATGCTTCCCATTGGTAGCAGCCAACGCATCTTCTACTTTGGTGGTCTCTGAGGCAAGTATGTGTTAATGTTGCAGTGCTACATTAGGATTCCTAGCATCTGAGTGTATGACGGGTTGGCATGACATAGCAGTTGTACCTCTGGCTAATGAGCAGACCTACGTCGTGTTTGTGCATGAAAGCAACTGATAGACATGGTATGGGTGGTGTATCCCTTCCCACTGTAACATTGCCATGTGTTTAATATTTCTGGGACAGACCATGTTTGTGTACCTTGCTGAATATAGTTTGGGATCCCCATGTATGAACCAGATGTTTGTGGTGGTATGACTATCAGTCAAAGGGCAGTCTTACAATGGTTTTTCAACTCTCTGTGTCAAACAAAACTCTACGGACTCCATTGATACATGTGGTGATTCGAAATAAATATTGACATGTATGTGAATTGCATAAAGTAGGTGTTGTAAGCACATGCAAGCCCATTCAAAGCATCAAGCCCCTCATTCCACATTTTCCTTTGGAAGATTTTTCCTTTGCACTCTTCGGATAGACCTATCCTAGGCTCCGCCAGTCTGATTCCCATAAGAGAAGGGAATGTAGGTTTCTTGGAGGTTGGTGGTGAGAGTTTCTCTTGGAGTGCTATGTGTAAGGTCAGAGACATGTCACCAAACTCTTGGATAGATATGTTGTTGGCTGTCTTATGAATGTTTGCACTCACAGTGGTAATTCCTGCATGAATTGCTCAAGGTATACGAGGTTCAAGGCTCAATTCTTATAATACTCTTCAGCTGCAGCAACCACCAATAATAGCTGAAGTTGAAGGATCTTGTAGGGTCCTAGCAATTTAGTGAAGGTCTCCATCCTGCAATGGCCACACTCCAATACAAGATGATCCAGGAAAATCGTTTACATGGTGGCACCAGGAGGACTGGAAAGACATACAACAGTACTGCCATGGACATTAGTTGTGAGTACCAATTGAGCTTCTTTCCATGTGTTCTGCAGTGCAATCCTTTGAAGTATGCAAATGACAAATATGAGATGTTATCCCTCCTGGAAATGGTGTAACCAGTGAGTTGGGGAAGAGAGCTTTGTTAAAGAAGCTCTGAAAGCGTTGACCACCTTCTCCACCATGCCCACTTTTTGATGCTGTTGAGATGCCTTGACCCAGCCGTCATGGTTGGCTTGGGCGTGTTACTCTGTAAGTCTTTGTCCTGGGCCAGGCTTTGAAGAGTGTATTCCATTGTGAGTCTCTTGATTAGTACAAGCCTGGTGTTCTCACTCTGGCAGCATGTGGAGCCAATGATGATTATGCAGTATACAAGAGAGGTTAGATTGCTTTTCTTTACATCACTGCCTGAACATCCCCTACACTCCTCCACTTACAGTAGGGCCTCCAGGGTCAGTTTCATTCAAGCTACTGCCTCTTCCCTGCCTCTTCCCTATACCTATATCAGCAAAGGCATCATGAGTCAGAGACAACGTTTCACATAATCCATAGTCCTACTTCTGACCCGTGGGTCCCTTCCTCTTGCTGATCAGTGGATCCACCACAGCCCAATCCCTAGTACAGTTCACCCCTTTCATTAACTTCTCCCTCTCCTTCCTCCGCTTCAACTCACACAGGATACTGGAATCAGACAGAGGTTCATTGGAACACAGGGGAACTCTAAGCTCAGTCTTCATTTAGATGTGTGACAGCCTTGTGCACCCATAAAAAATATCATGTTATATCATGACATGATGTCATGTCATTTCCAGATATGTAATGCCATGTTTGATTGATTTGTAACATGGGTATACTGCTTCAGGACCCATGGCTCTCGGGGTGCTGTAAACCAATCTGATTAGGAGAAGAATAGTGTAAATTGTGATATGGTGACTTTATTACTGCATCGAAATCCAGATCTTTGCTGCCTAGAGGGTGAACCAACAGTTATTTCAGGAAATCCAGCATGAAAGCTGGAGGGCGATTAGTTGCCTGGAGCTTCTGGGGTCATACTCTGTGTTGTAGGGTGTGATTAGGTTGGCTATGTGGGAGGGAACTAGTCGCTGCAGGATTTTATAAACTAGACATGCTAATTTAAAGATGACAAAATCTGGGATTTTTTTTGCTGTTAAAAGATCCTAAACATTTCAAAATATGATCATAACATGATGTCATGTCATGGTATAGTTTGTCATATTATATCATCGTATGTCTTGATGTGTCATGATATATCAAAATATGGCATGGCATGCAATTCCAATTGTGCTTCCAGTATCACATTGCCAGTATGCTCTCAGTTAAGAATTCCGAAAAAGCTTTTGTTGAATATTCCCAGAAAGCACCAGTTTGACATTCCAGGTAAGGTTGACATTCACAGGAAACTCACCGTTTCACAATCCCTGTAAAGTCGCAGTTTAACATTCCCTTTAATCTTGACCTTTTGAGTAACCATCCTATGTGACATTCCCAGTAAATTCAACGTTTGGTAACCAATTCAACCTCGCAGTTTAATGCTCCCAGTAAACCTGGCATTTGTAGTAAGCTACCAGTTTGACCTTTCTTGTAAGCTCCTAGTTTGACATTCCTACTATTTTTCAGTCAGAGTGACATTCCCAGAAAGGTTGACATTTCCTAAAAGCTCCCAGTTTGCCATAGTCAGTAAACTATTAGTTTGATGTCACCAGTGAGCTTGACATTCCCAATAAACTCCCATTTTGCTTTTCCCAGCAAAGCCTTGTTTGCTATTCTCAGTATGTCTATGTTTTTGTGTATAGCGCACACCACAGATTTAATTATTTCTAGACACAAACGCTTCCAAGAAAGAGCAGACAAACAAGGAGGTTGCTAGGTGTGGTGGGCAGGGAGAGAAGGGTGGGGGGTTCTAACAAGTGGTGTTGCGGATGGTGAAGATCTCAAAGAAAAGGTCCTAGCCCTGTTACAATTACAAGTCTTCCAGTTTTACCACTGGGAACGATACCAGCACAGATGTGGGCATTACACCAGCAGCAGCACTGGTGCAAACTCTTTTACTGTACCAGAACTGCCACCAGTACACATCTTGTTGCTGGGCTGACTCTTCAACCAGCATCGTCTCAGGCCTACTTGCTCGAGACGCAAAATTCTGACAGTCCCAGTCTGCTCACAGTTTGCACATGACATAACATGACATGACTGATCATGACAAAACCTATCCTAAGCTTTGATTGCATTAAATATGGACAGCATCATTAGCGCTTCCCACACACAGCATCCATATTTCTATCCATAACACAATACTAATCCAAATAAAAAATTCCCCAATGGTCTTTACGAGTGACAGTGAAAAAATGTACTTATAATGTTTCCAAAGTTAATTAAAAGAGTAAGGCACAACAATGTGTTTGCCACTGTCTAATATCTTCATATGTTTCAGCTTTCCAGGGCTTCAGCTTCCCACTGCATTCATCAGGACCAGTACATGGGTACTTAGTCAAATTTTGAATAAGTGCACACATTCCAAATTGCGATTTTGTCGAAGTGCAGTTTCTGATTGTCGACTGAAGAAACCAGTGGAGATGTTTAATCCAGGTAAATTGAAACGTGTAGACATTATACGGTAGATCTATTTTGTTGCGCAGCACCATTAAAAATGGTTGTTGTGTAGTTTCCAGTGGTATACACGAAAAATTACATTTGGGGTCCTGTTTTCATCTTTGCCACTCATTAAGATCTTAACTGAATTTGTAATTTTGTTCAGTACATGACTTAGTTCTGTTTTATGGATGGAAGAAAATGATTGTATGTTTTTTTCCTTGTATGTTAATATAAGATTCATGTACGGTTAGAATGAATTATTTTGGACAGTAGTATTATATACTGGATTTAGGACTAGGTTGCAACTTTATTTAATATAGGAGCCATATAATATGGTTTACATTTGATTGAACAGAACAGGCACGGTAAATCTAAATTGCTGATCGTCTGTTGGATATTTCACACTTTCCCCAAACATTTGTACCCATAATCACAGTTGGAAGAGGGGTAGACTAGTGAATGTTCTTGGCTAAGGAATCATTTTTTGTTAAGATTTACTTTTTTTTTTTTAACTTTCATTGAAGGAACACCAACGTTGCAGCACAAAATAGCAAAGCATCAGAAAATTCACTAGCTACGATTGCCAAAACAATCATAACTTGGCCGCAGTCATGCAATGATCAACAGTTAATTGTCAGAAAAATAGCCTTTAAGTTCAATTTGTCAAATTTTTGGTTTGGCCTTGAAGATGTAAATATTACTCTGCATAAACTTTGGCCATGCAACAGGCACCTGCAAGAGATCCATGTCAACCTAAAAGGGAGCCAGTGTGGCCACTGGGCATTTATTTTATTTTTTTGTTTATTTATAAATGATATGACATTTCTAACGCGCCTTTACACAAGTGTTTCTAGCCGCAAAATATATCACACGGCCCGCGGTAGCGGGCGTGTAGTTATGGTTAAGTTGCTAAACTCATAGGAAGAGCACTTTATCCGACAGCTTATAACTTCGCTCCCCCTGGACGAATCCTCACCAAAATTTGCAAAAAAAGTATATGGTCGGCTCTGAATGTTTTTGCCAAGTTGGCCGAGGTTTCATGTGGGGGGGGGGCAAAGTTATAGGGGTGTCCCAAAAATAGATCTTTTTCCATAGACTGAAATGGGAAAAACTTTGCGCACGGCTACAGGCCAAACAGCTGGACTGATTGTCATCAAATTTGCGGCAGGAGCGGGGCTTGGGTCAGAAAGCGTGCTTTTGTGTGTTTGGTGGAAATCTGACCAGTCGTTTTTTTGCAAAATACTGAAATGCACGTTCCAGAAAATTAGTGATATCTGGGTACGCTACGCGGACCCATTTCCCTGTTTGCTCCGTAGACAGAAGTGTCATTGGCTCGCGGTAAGGCGTGCTGTCAGAGAAGTTTGGACGCGGCCGGTGGTTGGCTGGAGGGAAGCGTGCTGTGCGTCAACATTTTTTGGGAAAGCCACCATGGTGTATCGGAGGACAGTGCAGCGGCCTAAGGGTCTGGAAAATGTACCATACGCAATGTGTTGGCAGCAGTAAGGGAGGGAACGGGTGGGGGAATGAGAAGTGGCTCATGTGACATATGTAGGCGAGTACTTTGTGTGGTGATTGGAGGCAGCTGTCGTAACGGCCCCAGAGCTTCTGTCGCGACCAGTTTGCGGCAACCTTTTTTCGTGATGAGTGGTGGCAAGTCAATTGCAGAAGGGGAGTGAATTGCACTTGACATAGGTTGGGTCGGAGCGCGGGTGGCTGTGCGCTGCGGATGGAATGCGGTAGTTGGGCACATGGTGGAATGCATGGGTGAATGAAGGTGAATGAAGGTGCTTTGGGTCTGTGGAAGGATTAGACTATTGGGCGCATAGCCTAAGGTCGTAGGTCGCAGGCTGTAGGGCATGCAATCAAGAGCGTAGTGCTTCAACATACCCACTGCAGGAACGCACGTTTGACTCTGGATCCGGTAGAGGGTGGTGCTTGCATAGTTTAGTGTGTGCAGATTGGTTGCAGTAGGGTCAGTGTTGCAAACAGAAAGTGGGTTAGGTTAGCAGTGACACAGTACTTTGTGAATGGAAGTGGGTGCGCCGATAGTATGTAAAGGAAAACGCACAGGGCTGCAGGAGAGAGTGTATTGTTTGTACAATATGTTAAATGTTGCAATTTGTTGCTGCATAGCTCCATGTCAGTGGCAGGTTGAGTAGGAGTGCTGGTGGCAGTGGTGTGTATGTGGATGGTCATAGTTGGTGACATAGTGACATGCATGGTGCATTACATTACTGTAGGTGTGTTCAAGGCCTATGCTGTGTGTTGATTTGTTGAAGTAGGCCCAATGTTTTGAAAATGTTGTTAGTGACAAAATACTTTGTGAATGGCTGTAGGTAGGGGTGGTGGAGGCTGTGGTATGTTTGTGGATTCTGCTAATGCAACCTGTTTTCGTGAGTGGGTGTTTTATGGTGTGGGGGAGTTGGGGTGAAGTGCCGCTACCTACGTATGTTATGTATATGTTATCTGTTGCAATTTGTTGCTGCATAGCTCCATGGCGGTGCACAGGTTGGGAAGGAGTGCTGGTGGCAGTGGTGTGTATGTGGATTGTCGTAGTTGCTGACATGGTGACATGCATGGTGGCATTACGTTGCTGTGGGTGTGTTCAAGGCCTATTGGGCGCATGGCCAAAGGCTGTAGATTGTAGGCCATGCACTGAAGAGCCTAGGCCTTAAGGACACCCATGGCAGTAATGCATCTTTGACTGTACATCAGTTAGAGGGTGGTGACATGTAAGAAATGGTTGTGGAGCACGTTTCAGCTGTTGTAGGCCAGTGTTGCAAACAGAATGTGGGTAGGTTGGCAGTAGCACAATACGTTGTGAATGGAAGTGGCTGCGCCCATAGTATGTGATTGAAAGTGCGCAGGGGTGCGGGAGAGAGTGCTTTGTTTGTACATTATGGTAACTGTTGCAATTTGTTGCTGTATATATCCATGGCAGTGCACTGTGGTTAGAGATACTGCAGTGAAAAGTCACGCTGTGTGGGCACTGGGTGCAGTGTTTGCATACTGTCAGTATAGTAGAGGGTATGGTTGAAGGGCAGCTTATATGTTGGTGGATAGTGTGCTGTGTGCACAATAATTGCCGTATGGGCAAAGTTGTAAACATTTTGTGGTTAAATTGGCAGTGACACAATACTTTCTGAGTGGAAGTGGGTAAGACAATAGTATATGAATGAAAGGGCATAGGGGTGCCGAGACAGTGTATTGTGTATACATTATGGTAACTGTTGCATGTAACGTTGTTCATGTCCATTGCAGTGTGGAGGTTGGTTGGGAGTGCTGGTGACAGTGGTGCGAATGGGCATAGTGGTAGTCGGTGACATAGTGCTGGTGGCAGTGGTGTGTATGTGGATGGTCGTAGTTGGTGACATGGTGACATGCATGGTTGCATTAGGTTGCTGTGGGTGTGTTCAAGGCCTATGCTGTGTGCAGATTTGTTGAAGTAGGCCCAATGTTGTGAAAATGTTGTGTTTAGTGACACAATACTTTGTGAATGGCTGTGGGTAGGGGTGGTGGAGGCTGCGGTATGTTTGTGGATTATGCTAATTGCAACCTGTTTTTGTGAATGGGTGTTTTATGGTGCGGGGGAGTTGGGGTGAAGTGCCGCTTCCTACGTATGTTACGTTTGTGCATAAAGGTACCTGCCCACATGGGCGTTATGTTCACTATTGCAATTTATTGCTGCACAGCGCCATGGCGGGGCATAGGTTGGGTAGGAGTGCTGGTGGCAGTGCTGTGTATGTGGCTTGTCGTGTTTGCTGACATGGTGACATGCATGGTGGTATTACGTTGCTGTGGGTGTGTTCAAGGCCTAGACTTTTGGGTGCATCGCCAAAGGCCGTAGGTCATAGGCCATGCACTCAAAAACCTAGGCCTTGAGGACACCCACGGCAGTAATGCATTTTTGACTGTGCATCAGTTAGAGGGTGGTGACATGTAAGGAATGGTTGTGGAGCAATTTTCAGCCGTTATAGGCGAGTTTGCAAACAGAATGTGGGTAGGTTGGCAGTGGCACAATACTTTGTGAATGGAAGTGGGTACGCCCATGGTATGCGATTGAAAGTGCACAGGGGTGCAGGAGAGAGTGTTTTGTTTGTACATTATGGTAACTGTTACAATTTGTTGCTGTATAGCTCCATGGCAGTGCGCTGTGGTTGGAGATGTTGCAGTGAAAAGTCACGCTGTGTGGGCGCTGGGTGCAGTGTTTGCATACTGTCAGTATGGTAGAGGGTATGGTTGAAGGGCAGCTTGTATGTGCTTGGATAGTGTGCTGCGTGCACAATGCATGCACTATGGGCAATGTGTAAAAATGTTGTGGTTAAGTTGGCAGTGATACAATACTTTGAGTGGAAGTGGGTAAGACAATAGTATGTGAATAAAGGGGTGTAGGGGTGCCAGAGACAGTGTAATGTATATACATTATGGTAACTGTTGCATGTTATGTAATCTCCATGCTGAATCTGTGGATTGTCTTCATGACCATCAGTCTGGCTTCAGAGCTGCCAGAAGCATGGAAACTGCTCTCCTGAACATCCGTGAAGACCTGCTCTCCAACCTTAACTCTAACACTCCGTGTGTTCTCATCTTGCTTGATTTCTCTTCTGCCTTTGATACTGTCAGCCATGCCAACCTGCTCAACCATCTCCGTGATAACCTGGGTATCACTGGTCAGGCTCTGGCGTGGCTGATTTCTTCCCTTTCCAATCGACCCTCCCAGGTCCAACTTGGGTCCTTCCTCTCTGACATCTTTTTCTCTACCTGTGGTGTCCCCCAGGGATCTAACCTCTCTCCCTGGCTGTTCAACCAATATCAGGCACTCCTTGCCCACCGCATCGCCGCTCGCTGCCCGAACTTTCAGTGCTATGCGGATGATACCCAGCTCATTTTCAGGCCACCCTTGGCCTCCTCCTTTCCTTCCCTCATCTCTGACTGTCTGTCTGCTATCCAGGAGTGGTGTGCCACCAATGACCTCTGCCTTAATGCCAGTAAGACTGAGATTCTACTCATCGGCACACCCACTTCCTCCTTCCCTGCAGCTCTCTGGCCGGCCTCTCTTGGCCCTCTTCCTGCTCCTACCTGCCAGGCAAAAAACCTCGGGGTCATCTTCGACTCCACACTCTCCTTCTCTCCTCACATTTCTGACGTCTCAAAGAAGTCACACTACCAGCTGCACCTCCTCAGAGGTATTCTTCCTTTCCTCTCCTTCCCCCAGAAGCTCACTGTCTCCAGAGCTCTGGTTCTTCTCTCTAAGTTGGACTATTGTAACAGCCTCTATCTGAATGTGCCTGCCTCTACTCTCCGCCCTCTGCAACTCATCCAGAACAGGACTGCGAGACTTGTCCTTGGCCTCAAGCCCAGGGACCGTATGTCTCCAGGACTGAAATCTCTGCACTGGCTCCCAGTGGCTGCGAGGATTAAGTTCAAAACCCTCTGCATTGTCCACAAGGCCTTCTGGGGCCTAGGGCCAAAATACCTTCAACTCACTCTTCCAAAATATCTTCCTTCTCCAGCTCTTCACTCATCCGCCTCCAACTCCCTCAGAGTCAGCCGCTTCTCCAAGCAACGAGTTGGGGGTAGATCTCTCTCTGCGGCAGGGGCCTCCCTCTGGAACAGCCTTCCTGCCGCCCTGAAACTTGAGGAGAACCATCTCTGGTTCCGGAAGCACCTCAAAACCTTCCTCTTTGTTTTTGCTTTCTCTACCCCTCTCCCCTGCTAAATTCCTGATTGAAATTGCACTGAATCTGCACTGGGCCACTCTCACTGATCTCGGTCCCTGGCCCAGCCACTTGCCCCCTGCACTGCCGCCCTGGCAACCACTGCACTGTGGGACTGTCTCTGCATCCCTACCGCCCCCCTCCCAGCACTTGTCTGCACTTACCTTGCAATGCCACAGCTGGCCTTTTATTATTTATCTTGTTATTCTACTACCCCTGTACTGCACTTTCCCCTCTCCCTTTCCCCTTGCACTTTCCGTTCCCCTCTTCCCATGCCCTTGCGCGATCTGAATGACAACTGGCCTAGTAAGATCGTTGTCTGTCTTCCCTTTGTCCCCCCTCCCTGCCTCGTCGCGCCTTGAAACACTTGTGTATAGGCGCGTTACAAATGCCATATCATATCATATCATATCATGTAACGCTGTGCATGTCCAGTGTGGTGTGAAGGTTGGTTAGGAGTGCTGGTGCCAGTGGTGCGTATGTGCATAGTGGTAGTTGATGTCATGCTGACATGCATGGTTGCATTACGGTGCAGGAATGTGTGCAAGGAGCGCACCCACTGGAGCAATGCAGGTTTGACTGTGCATGATGCACAGGGCGGTGATCTTTGGAGAATGTGTTTGGAGCACATTGTTGACGTGCTACAGCACCACAAGTGAGTTGCAAAGTGTGTATTGTGAGTTCCATGGTTGTGGTGATAGTTGCAACATGCTACAGTATTTGGTGTGCGGCAGGAGATGGTGCAGTGAGAAGTTGTGTAGTGTGGCCACAGGGTGCAGTGTGTACATAATGTGAGTATTTCAATTTTGAAGTATTTGTAGCGTGCACACAACCAACTTAATCATATCTTGGCGCAGATGGTAACATCTCATGACATTGAAACAAAATCGTACTGAGGACAGATGGCACAGAACTTGAAACAAAACTAGACAGACATCAGACTTACTTAAATAGGTAAGTCTTTAAGCCTGCTCTAAATTTTAGCAGGGAAGTTGCCTGTCTATGGAAGGGGGTCTGGTTGAATAGCAGTTTATATGTGGTTGGTTACTCTGCTGTGTGCAGATTTATTGAAGTAGGTTCAATGTTGTGAAGCTGTTTTGCATAGGTTGCCAGTGACACAATACTTTGTGAATGGCAGTGCGTAGGGGTGGTGCAGGTTGTGGTATTTTTGTGGATTCTGCTAAGTGTGACAAATTTCTGTGAATGGGTGTTTTATGGTGTGGGGGAGTTGGGGTGAAGTGCAGCTACCTACGTATGTTACATTTGTGGATAATGTTAGGTACCCACATGGTCGCTTGCGTGGATGTATAGTTTTGTGGTGGGTGTGGAAAGGGCTGCACTGTTGTGTGCATGGCCAAAGGTGTGCTGGGTGCGTCTTAGGATCTTTGCGGATGCTGCAATCATGCATTCTTTAGCAGAACTTTCTGGTGGAGGGGCTTTGCAATCAAACAGAATGTGTACTGAGAGTGTTTAACAATAAATATTGAGTGGTGTATAGAAATGACAGTGTACAATGCAGAGGTGCTGTATGTGATTGCTGCATGCATGTTTGAAAATTTGACAGCACCCAATGGGGGAGTGCTGCAAAAATGACAGTGCAAAGGGAAGAAGTATTGTGTGTGCTTTACTGGGCCGTGGCTCTCACTGTAGATGGGAAAGCACACGTGCCACATCCTGCCTATTAGCAGGGTGGAAAGAGAAATGGAATTGTGGGAAATAGGCAATTAAGAGTTTAGGGTGTGGTTCACAGGACGCGGTGGTCCCATATTGTCCCAATACTGTGTCATGAGGGTGGTCGAGATGGAGAGACTCACAGTGCTTATCATCAGTGATACCTTTGTGAGCCATCTGCACAGGTGTTGTGTGCAAAGAGGCGTTGCTGGTAATTTCAGGTTGGAAGGAGTGGATGCTTTCTGGGCTTGTCAGGGTGACTGCATTTTCAGCGGGATGGTTCGCCTTTGCAGATATGTGGCGTCCTTCACAAACGTTGACGTTGTTGTGGTGCACTATGGAAGTCTACATTTGGGTTACATGTCATATGGACGATTAATCTGTCACCTGAAGTGGTTGCCAACAGCAGTGATGCATATTGTTCCTACTGCCATAGTTGTTTTCTCATGCATAACACCAAAAGGAGTATGGGTCCATGCATGACAATATAATTTGTCCCCAGCCAGAGGTCGGAAGGTGTGCCATAAACAGAATTATGTGTGAATTTATGCAGACTGCTGGCATGTTCTCCATCCACTATGAGATCATAAGGTCACAAAATATGCAGTGGTTCCGTAGAAATGGCATTTATTTGAGCGCCATTGGCAGTGCTGTTTTACACTTTGCAAGAAGCATTGACACGAATGTGGTAAATATGTGAGGGGACGCAAACAGAAATGCATATAAATAAAAAATACAAAAATAGTTGCTTGCACGCAAGTCAAAAAAAGAAAAAAATAACCTTC
The DNA here is from genome assembly GCF_040938575.1 of Ambystoma mexicanum. NCBI lineage: Eukaryota > Metazoa > Chordata > Amphibia > Caudata > Ambystomatidae > Ambystoma > Ambystoma mexicanum. Next base: position 681,089,646 of record NC_090929.1, on the reverse strand, counting down.
ATACATCTATGATGGAACACCGAATCCCCTCTCCAGTTTGATATTGTTTACCCCGCACTCCCCACAAGAAAATGGCATTTTGTTGTCACCCATTGGTAATGCAGTTTTGTTTGCTCGTCTGCAGGATGCAGTGAAGAGTTTACTGTACCAATGTGAGCACAAGAAAACACAAAAGCTAATAAAAAACAAAAAAAGTGTTTCGGTTGAAGCACCTAAAAAAAAAAAAACAGGCTTTTTAAGAGCCACCCCTTACAATGAACTCCCCCTACCCTGGTTGCAAGTTATTCCCATACGCCCGCACGCAGCACGAAAGCCACATCCGGGGATTTTGCAGGTGGCGGCCACGGAAATGGGACTGTGGGGATTGTCCAATCAGATGCATAGGGTGTGCGGCAATAGGAAGAGGGACTCCTGCTTCACTCGGGCCCGGCCCTCAACGTACTTGGGTACCCGCATGTGCCAGATTCAGCGCTTCTCACCATGCTGGCCTATGGAAATGTGACTGTAGTGATTGCCCTATCACATAGTGCTTACGGTGTGCATCACAGGAAAGCGCGCCAATAGGAAGAAGGACTCTTCCTGTATTACTGGGGCACTGCCCTTGTGGTACTTGGAGAAAGGCACGTGCCACATTCTGCATTTCTCAGCATGCTGGCCAATGGAAATGGGACTATGGCCTTTGGCCAATCAGGTGCTCAGGGTGTACGTCACAGGAAAGAACACCAATAGGGAGAAGGAGTCCTCCTGCTTCACCGGGGCGTGGCCCTCGCGGTCATTGGTGAAAGGCACGTGGCACATTTTGTGCTTCTCACCATGGTGGCCAATGGGAATGGGACTATGGCCTTTGGCCAATCAGGTGCTCTGGGTGTACGTCACAGGAAAGGGTGGCATTCACCTTTTCCATTCCTTTGTGTACTGCGGTTGGCAAACATGGCAAGACGCACAGTTTTCATCGTGGGTTATGGCTTTGTGGAAGATCTGTATGTGTATACCCTTCAAGAAGGCTTGTCTGTCAATTCTGGTTTGGAAGGAGTGGACACTGCGTGGTGTAGTGTTGAAGTGTGCTGTTTCGGTGGACTGCTTGTAGAATGTGACGCGTGGCCTCTTCGGCAACTGTACATGTTGTGCTTGTGCACTTTGGAGCCTTCTTTTTGGGTTACATGCCTTGTTCCTGTGTGTTCCTCCAACTGAAGATTATGATGAAAGCAGTGCAGCACATTTTTCCTACTGCCAAGGTCCTTTTCTCATGTATACCCCTGAGAATAGTGTGGAAGTATTCCAATGATTCCTGTCACCAGCCAGAGGTCGGAAAGAGTCTCATCAACAGAAGCATGTGCGACTTCTTGAGTGCTGCTGGGATGTTCTCCTTTGAGAATGAGAACATTGGTTCGCAAAACATACACCTTTTCAAGGCAAATGGCAAGTCTTTGTTGAACAGTGGCAATGAAATGTTGTTTATCTACACACTGCACTGAAGACCCTATTGTAAGAATGTGAGCTGACGTTGAAAACACACATTTACGTATGAAAACCGTAAAACAGCGCTTCTAGGGAAGCACCTTAAAAAAAAGGTCCGCTCCCCTGGTTGAAAGTTATTGCCCAGCACGAAAGGTCAGTGAATATCACGATAGTTGCTGGGTGGCACGTGTTACATGCGTCCCTTTTGCAGATGAAGGCCATAGAAATAGGCCTGCAGAGGCTACAGGATTGGACAATAAAGTTTGTGGGTGTGGTGTATACAGACAGACTGTGCTACATAGTGTGTTTGTCAAAAGAAATGCAAAGGCTGCGTTATGGCTGTGTGTTTCAGGAGTCACAGTGTGCAGGTTTCAGGGGATTCCGACATAGATTGACTGAAAGTGAATGGAAAACACTGTGCAGTGCCTGATTTTGGCTTCTCTGTGTGACACTCTGGTGAGATGCAATCATGTCAATATTATTGTTGTTCATTGTGCAGGGAAAATTGCACAGCATGTTACACAAGTTTCAGTGCCATTTGCGATGAAGGAGGCACTTAACCAGTTCATGCATTTGTTTCTGATCTCTTGCATAAGTTTCTATTGCATTATGCAGCCACTGATGTGGCAGCGTCATTTTCTATTTGGGCCGTGAATGCAGACAGCGCGGTACATTGCAGAGAAGTGTATTTGTGCCCTTGTTTGACATGTGCCAATGGCATACTTCGCCCATGGGAATATGACGTTTCCCAGCACGAATACTTTTCCCCAGCTATAACGTTCATCTTACTATGCCAGCCATCCCGATTTCTGCACATCCCATCTAAATTGGCTTGGTGCCCTAGTGATATTTTTTGTTTTTGTAAGTGTTGCTGCAACACTGCAACACGTAAAGAAACCTCTATGTACAGTGACCCCCTTTCTAAACGATTGAACTACAGTCTTTACCACACTGCCATGCCTCCCGCCCTGCATGCGTGCATTGGCAATTCCGTTATTGATCTGTGAAAGGTGCTTTCTTTATTTATCTTTTTTCCTTTCCTAGTTCATTTTCATTTATTATGGTGTTCTCACACACGAAGGAACAGCATCAAAGGTCCAGTAGAGAAGGGGCAGCACCTAACTGGATACTATAGAGCACATGCCGGGAGACAGAATTATTGGGTGACCCTCATCTACATAGGCGGCAGTCATTGTAATGCTTCCATAAGGACCGTTCTCACACACTTCCAAGTACCTTCCCTCTGTACAGTAGCGCATTGCAGTACATGGACAATACAATGCCCTTTGCCGTGTAAGGGCCTGTAGCATGGCATATGGTTTGCAAAGGTTGTTTTACAGTTCTGCTGTCCTACAGGAGTGCCCCTCTTGTTGCCTGCAGCACACGTGGCAAATGCTGTACATGAAAGTACCCTACGTAATTGTTGGAAGGGTGGTAGCCTGCGCACTGGTCCCTTGTGCTTTCATTTCAGTTGTCATCACATGCAGTACAAACACTTTATTCTATGCCATTAGTGTTAGGGGTAACATTCGCCGATAAACATACATTGTGGAATAGAAGAATGTTCACACCAACGCGAAACGCAGCTTCATTACGTGCAGCAGGAAGCCATTTATTCTGTGCGACCCATGCAGCTACAGCGCTTTTCTAACCACCACTAAGATTGTTTGCACTCTGCATATTCTGCTGTTTTCTTACTTGCCTTTACCTGCACTAATATGTGTGTGAGGATGGTGCACCAGCTTTGCCATTTTGCAGACTTACTACAAACTGTCCCACCTGCAGTTACATGTTTTCTTGAACTGTACGACCGGCAAGCAACCTCTTGATACTTTCTGTCACACTGCTGAGTGCAGCACAATGTATCTGGAAAGGCAAGCAGCAGATAAATCAAAGTAATACGACATTTAACATGCCCTTGTGACACTGCAGGTTGCTGTTCCTTGTTTACCAGTGTCCGTTATACCGTTAGGAGTACTTTAGCCACAAATTGGTAGATTTGCAGAGCCACCCACGAAATCGGCAGCAGTACTTTAAATGCGGTAGCCTACTGCATAATTCCGTAAGGCTGGCGACAGGGGCGGTGTTACCAGCATACAGTGGAGGACCTATGCATGGGTCTAGATGTGGAACGGAAACATGTGCGCTTCCACAACTACTTTAAAGTGCATTCGAAGATGTGGACATGCGGTCACTAATGGAGTCCTACGGATACTTGCAGTGTGATTGCAGATACGCCAACCAGGTGCAGTCTCCCTAGGAAATGTCCATATTGGTCATCTGTAGTCATCTCGGCCAGTAGTGTGCGGCACAGATTTATTATGCACTGTTAACACAAAAAGAGAGCCTACTGACACACTAAACAACATTTACTATGTGCATCTGTAATTGGTACGATACACCAACACTATTCGGAAAAGTAAGGGGTAGCGCAAATGGATACATACACCAGACAATTTGCCCTTTGCACACGTTTATCATGAGGGCAGCCAAGGAATCAGCAACATACTGTTGTTAACGGGATGTTATGGTTATGTTGCTGTACCAAATACCTATCCTCTTTACAGAAAACGCTATGCTAAAGCAACGTACTGCTTACAGCGCCCTACCATAAACCTATGAAATTCACTAACAAAAACATTGTTAAAGGGATATTATGATTAAGTTGCACTAGCAAAAACCAATGAAATTCAATGGAAAAACATTGTTACAGGGACGTTATGGTTACAGGTAAAACTGAAACCCCCCCGAAAATCGACAGTTATGGTAAGCTAAGCAACCATAACTCTTGACACCAGTGTGCACTGCAAGGACTGGCACCCATGACATCAAAGATGCCATCACAAATCTCATTCATGACATCACATGTGCATTTAGTTTTAATAGGAAGCCTCCACAAGGGATTGGTATTGTAACGGTGGCAGAAAACTATCAAAGATTATTGGAAGAACTATCATGATGGGCCATGGCCCCATCGCTCAAAGACATTCACCAATCACAGACTGCTTTTGACCTGTTTTGACAGTGGTATTGCTATGTATAAAAGATGGCAGGCTTTGCGAACTCACCTTTTTTCGGGAAATATAGAGTCAGATTAAATTATTTGCAAAGGTTCACACACTTTTGTTAAGCAACGTGATACAAACCCCCTGATTTATGGCCGGTCTCATAGTGACTGTTGTGAGACATCGCAGGACCCCAACTTACCACATTTAAGCAGCACGGAAAAGGGAATAAAGTGACTGGCTGCAAGAATAATATATGCCCACGTACTTTTGCCCCATAGCAAAAATCCCAAATCTGGCACCCATGAATATACGCACAGTAAGTGAACATATATCTTAAAGTGAAATATATAAATGTAGTTCAATTGACCTTCTCATTAGAAGAAAGTGCACAAGACAAAATAGCATTGGACTTTAAAAAAAAGTAATGAACACAAGAAAAATTACTTGAGAGAGGAAATCTTCAAATAAATATGCTGGCAAAGTATAAAAGGTGCTCACCTTTTAAACACAGTAATCTGTGATGAAATATTCCTTGGAAAACAAAATCCCAATATGAGACAAGTGCTTGTGGCCTTCTGGTTAAGCTTGTGGTCATCTGGTTAAGAATCTGCACTCAGAACATGACAACCTGAGTAAAATCCTGGCAGCCAAATACTTGAGCAAGCTTTCCCACCTCAAGAAAGCCAAGGGGTTGCATCCACACTCTGAAAAAGGTTACGAATATGTGTCCTTTTCTTGTGCCATGAAAAGCAGCCACAATCAGGGGAAAATAACTGCACCAGTGACCAGGATTGCAACCTCTCATGCCACATCCTGGGTAAATACTCATGACTTCCTTGCCCTCTCATCATTTCCCCTCCTCACCCCCATGTCTGACTTTCAACAATACTCTGCTTTTCAAAGATCACTTGAAATGTACACAAACCATAGTGTCACCCAAAATATTTAAATCCTTATAGGACTATGTTATGCAAAAAGTGTACAATTATGGCAGTATTCCCCCCATCTTGACTGGGAGACTACAAATACAAGAATGCAATTCAGCAAAAGGCAAAACAAAACATAAGGTTATTCTAGTTTGCCTCACATGTGCAAGCTGGATTTTAAATTGTGTATTAGCAGCTCCTTACCCAGAGCTAGCATATCTTTTCATATGTGCCTCATAGCAACTTGATGTTTAGAGTGCAATAATTTCACGGACTTACTGTAGCACAATTATTTAAAAAAGAACGTGGATGCTGTGTGTAACATACGGCATCCAGGACTGTGGGCTATCTTCCGTGCAGTAAACGGGACCAACTGTGTTTAGCTTCAAAGCAATTGAGGGGCTGGCCCCCTCAGGCTATGTTGCTCTAAGTGGTCTTGTAACTTTTGCTTATTTATTAGGCAAAGTGGCCTGAGGTTGCTGGACCCTTCTTCGCACTGAAGCTAAGCAGGGTCGGACTGGGCAATAAAATTGTATGGGCCCCAATGAAAAAGTGGCCCACAGTTGCAAATGGCTATTCATTGCTTTTGTGATATTGTTTGATTAATACCCAAGGAGACTATTTTTGATCAAATGTGATGCACATTGTGCATTTTAAAGACTATTTATTCTGCAACACTGGTCAAAACTACTAGCTGTATAGTGAAGTATCTCATCAAACTGTCCCACATTGGCTAAAAAAGTGATCCACTTTGACCAAAAAAAATGGCGCACACCAGCCTTTTGCGTTTTTGGTTCAGCCATGGCCCTGTTGCCTTATAGTATAGCCTGAGGGTTGGTCACATTTACTGCATGAATCTGAGCCCTGGATGCCTATCGTATCACCCCGATTTCACAATATAAATATCTTATTCTATAACCGCGGCTATAAACTACAAGTAGCCTTGGGTATACCATTGGTCATTATTTTGCATTCCTTTTATACCCGTGGTAATCTGAAAAGATAGCAAAACCCCAAAATGCTTCCCTGCCCTCCCGACCCTCCCCAAGTGCCCCCCTCATGTGTGCCTGTTCCCCCCACTTCCCTGATAACCTCCTCAACTCCACTGCCCTCACCTATTCCCCCCTCAGCACTCGCTGTTTCTGTGACGCGGTTTGCTATGAAATGTCGGCTATTCACAGCTGTTCTGTCTGATAGCTGAGGTTACAGAAAAGCTATGTGTTGTGAACTCAGTCCTTGCACTTCCTCCAACTCCCAAATTTAACTTGGTGTCCTATTGTCCCCCCGAACCCGCACACACCGCTACCCAAAAAGCCTTTTCTGTGGTTTTTCACCTGGAAATGGCATTTACCTGCTTTTTCATTTTCGGCTAACCAAGTTTATAGCTGCGACTAACTCTGGCATTGAGAGAAAAAAAAGATGCCAGCTATTGCATTTGTAAACACCCAGTTTAATGGCAATTTACCCAAGATATAGCTATGCATTGTGGAGAAGGGGCATAGTAACACCAAACCACAAAAGGATCACAAGTCAGTGCTTCATGCCCAAGTGGTTTCAAATCTGATCCAAATCTGTCCAGCGGTTTTGACTGTGCAGTCCAGCTAAAATTCAACTTTTTAATCTATGGCAAACACTAGGCTGACAATGTTATTTTTTTGTTTTCTTAATAACTTTTTTATTCTTCAAAGATTCTTTCCAAAACTTTCCAGTCTGAGTGGAAGCGGGGAGGGGTGGGGGTAGTGAGGGAGCTGTGACAACCTCTTTTATTGCAAAATCTCAGCCAAAACTGTCGCACAAGTCAAAGGTTATTAGCATTTAATTTATTCAATTTCTTATGTAACTCTGTTTTACCTTAACTATAGGGTGACGACCGAGATAAAATAATTTAAAGGAGAGATCCTTTTCCAATGAAGAAAAAGAAAAAAGGCGGAATGCAGTCCCAAAAGCAGCAGAAAACGCCAAGATGGCTTGCTGCAAAAAGCCTGGGACACTGTAAATGTTCCAGACAAACAAATCCTTTTATTAATAAATGGTCACTTGACAAGAAAAAGCAAAAGAACGACGCGTTTCGCGGTGCTCTCATCGCTTGATCACGTTAGGAAAATAGACATTGTGAAGGTGAATTAAAATACCACTGCACTCTCTCTGATTCCTCCTCCTGATAAAGTGTCACATTGTAAAACATAATACTAGTCTTAGAATTAAGGGCAGACATCTTTCAATATACAATGGCAAATGCAGTTTCAAAGGTTTGTTGAAACATTAAATTCACACAACCAATCAATCATTTTATACGAAATAGTAAAAGAAAAGAATGTAATTTTGTCTTCACATAGAAAGATGCATTTGATGCAAAAATATGCCACAAAAGGGAACCTCTATGTTGGCAGCATCTATTCACAATAAAAATATATAGCACAATCATAAGTGTATATAAACACAAATGTGGTGGCATATCATAACATATTAAAAGTAGGGCTAATTTCTGTTGAAAAAACACTCTCAATAGTGTTTACCCTAAAATTCAAAAGCGATTGCCTAATGCTAAAACGCTGCCTGTATAGTAATAGGGCACTTCCCTGGTCAGTGCACTAACCCGTTGTAAAACTCGTACTTCCAAATATGATTGCCTATTATAATGTGCAAGATGCTGGGTTACAAGCTTGGAAGTGCTGAAATAATCAAGGACCCCATTTAGCATCGATGAATAAAGTGCATAGTGCATACCTCTTGGTGAGTAAACTTCCTCACTGTAAACAAGTCAATTTGTGCAAATGAGCAAAGCAGCAATTAGCTAGAATATATTAATTCCAACATAATCTTACCAAATGAATAAAGTGCTTAGTGCCTGTAAACTTTCCTACGGTAAACATATTGACGTGTGCAAATTAGCAAAGTAGCAATTAACTCCAATATATAGATGCAAACGTAAGCAACTATTACTCTGGGATAGAATGCCAAATAAATGGGTCTCCTATTGAGAATCACCAATATTATAAAATATCTCATGCATATAAGATCCCACTTGTAAAGTGCTATGTGCAGGGTCCTATAAAAAGGTGAGGGTAGTGCATTGCACAAGCTTATGGCATTTAAAACTTATGTGTGTGCTAAAAATATGCCCGCCAGTTTTAATATATCATCAAGAAAAATGCTGCGAGAAGAAACTGCTGTGGATGTCTACATACGCTCGTCTATCGAGCGCTCCTAATGGAACATGATAGAAAAAAATGTAATAAAAGAGAAAAATCTCAAATTCTAAAAAACTGTGAAAAGTATTATGTTAATCCTCCAAGAATGCCAGGAGTGCTACAGGAATAGCAATATGTGGTTGAAACTATTAAACCAGCCTGAAATGTATAGCCAAAGAGTGCCCCCTGTACATGACGGATACAGAAACAAACATTCCAACAAACCATAAGTAACCACTGTGACCTAAAAGACTAGTGAGAGCTACATAATGTACATCAAAAAACTATGTTCGCTCGACACAAATAATGTCGATATAAACAGAATGCAAAATCATAAAGAAAAAAACAGAGGAGAGAAAAGCAGACACTTAATTAATGTTCAATAATCTCCTTAAGTTCCTACTTGAAACTTTGTATGTGGAAAGCCACAGTAGGCAATAGTGAGAGCAGTTTTCTCAGAGTAGGTCAGTAGTAGAGATGAGAAACACAAATTCGAAACTTTAGAGACAAAAGACATGTAAAAGTGTCAGCAAACAATTCACAGATTCTAAGTTCCCAAGAAGGTATAAAGTTCCTCATCTAGATTGTGTCCTCTGGGTTTTTTAGTTTCCGGATCCAAAATGCATTTGGTTTCCAATTGTCTGAGCAGCAATTCTCTGTTGCTATCCATAGGGTGCTTGGGTACTGTATGTATACCAAAATATGCAAAGCCGTCTAGCTTCCCATCATGAACTTGTTTGAAATGTAGGACCATAGGGTACGTGGGATCTACATGTTTGATGCCACGGATATGCTGGAGCATGCGCAGCTTCAATTTCCCTATTGTGCTCCCTACATACCACTTGTCACAGGGACAAACGAGCACGTAAACCATGAACTCAGTGTCACAAGTGATACGTGATCCTATTAAAATGTTTCTGGCCAAGATGGGATTTAAATAATTCAATGTGTCTCTGGCATATTGACAGGCTTTACATTTCCTGCACTTGTGAAAACCTGCAATTAATGTATTGAGTCAAGTTTGGCCTGTGGATATTGTCAATGGAATCATAAAGCTAGAGACCAAATTGTCCTTGAGTGAAACAAAACGTCGAATTGTTATATTCATTCTGTCACCCAGAGCTTCTCCCATATGTTCATCCAGCTGTAGAACATGCCAATGCTTACGCATAATCTGATGTATGTGATGTGAAGCCTTTCCGTAAGTGAGAATGAGTCTAGTCTCACTACTGCATGTTTCCCCAGATGGCACTACTTTGGATATTAAGAGTGAGGAGCGATCTTGGTCCCTGGCCTTATGATATGCTCTTACGAGTATCTTTTTGGGATATCCACGTTGTTTGAACTTCAAGGCCATAGGTGTGCATTCCACATCAAAAGTCGAAAGCTTGGAACAATTCCTCCTTAAGCGAATACATTCCCCATATGGTATGCTCCACTTTAGGGCGGTGGGATGATTGCTCTTGGCGTGTAGCAGTATATTGGAACTAGTGGGTTTCCTATATAGTTCTGTAACAAGTTCATCCTGAACCACTTTAACAAGAATATCCAGATAGACGATAGCAGGCTTGTTGTGGCTCTCGGTGAAGTGAAGATTTAACTCATTGTTGTTCAATTTCTGAACAAAGTCCACCCATTCAGAACTTGTTCCATCCCAAATGATGAATAAATCATCTATATTCTGCAATCATAGTATTATTTTGGCTGTGTAATAATTGTTCTCTGGTCGCCAAACTACAAATCTTTCCTACCAGCCCATTAACAAATTGGCAGAGTCAGGGGCAAATGTGGTGCCCATAGCTGTACCTTGGAGCTGCACATAGAATTCTCTATTGAACAAGAAACAATTGTTTGTGAGACAAAGATGGATCATAGCCAATATCATTTTGCTGTGTGATAAAAAGTTCATGGACCGAGTGTGGAGAAAATATTCACATGCTCGCAATCCATCGCAGTGTTTGATGGAAGTATAAAGAGATACTACATCTAAGGTAGTGAGCAAGTAGGTGGATTCCCATGTAATGCCATCAATTTTGTTTAGGAAGTCCTTGGTGTCTCTTATATATATATATATATGTTGGTGTTGAAGTTAAGGTTCATAGCAAGTGCCATAAGAAACCTGAAAATTGAATTGCTAATATCTTTTGATTTGCATGACAGATTTGGCTGATATTTTGCAAACAAAACGTGTGTCACCACCCCTCTCCCGCCACTCCATCATACTAGAGATTTAAAAAAAATCAATAAACACTGTTTTTGGCATACTGCCATTCATTTCCCCAGATAGAAAATGTCAAAATGTCTATGCAGTGTACAGCAAAAAATGCTGGATGGAATTGGACCAGGTACAAAACAACTTGGGAATGAAGCGTTGACAGAGTTTCCGGGAGTGTTCTGGGGTTGTTCCATCCAGAAGTTTTTAAAATATTTGACGTAGAACAGGGTGCCCCCTTCTCCCGACATTATAGCTGTATATGTGTCCCAGAATGCATCAGAGATGCTGACAGACTTTTCAGAAATGAAAAAGCATAACTTGTTCCCCAGAATTGTATTGCTAATAACTTTTGACTTGCTGGATGTATTTAGATGAAATTTTAAAATGAAAATATTTGTCAAGGCCCCCCAAACTGCAAATGTTGGGAAGAATACATTATAAAATGAAAGTTATTAAGAAAACCAAACCCAGAGTTTCACAGTTTTCGGTCCATTTATTTTCCCGTAGAGAAAAGGTGCAACACTGAGCAGATGTGGACGAAATAAGAAACAACTTGGGCACAAAGTGTTGACTTACAATTCTTGACTTGTTTCTGTTAAACCCATTCAGCAGTTTTTAAAATATTTGACAGATAAAGAGGTTCCCCCTGCTCCTGGAAACCTTTATATCGGCCTTGGTGCTTCTAATAGCAGAGAGGCTGAACCAGGATAATAACTGTTGACTTGCTAGATGGATTTGGAAGAAATTTTACAAACGCAAGGTTTGCCAAGTCCCCACTAAACTGAATTTTTTAGAACAATTAGATTTAAAATGAAAAATGTATTAATAAAACATAAAAATGCAGTTTTCAGCCTACCCCCAATCTTTTTCACACAGACAAAAAGTGCAGTTTTTAAACAGCTGTAGCGCAAAAACCACTGGACCAAATAAGAAACATTTTGGACTTAAAGCATTGTCTTAATTTCCTTGAATGATTTAGGGTAAATCCATCCAGTAGTTTTTAAAATATTTGACAGACACATGGAGTGCCCCCTGTTCCTTAAAACATTTATATGTATCGGCCTTGAAGCTTTGCAACCGAGAGGCTGAGAGGCTTTTCAGAAATGAAAAACCACCTTTTATTTTTTGCTCAATGCAAGTGATTCTGGCGATATTACCGGGAGAAGCCGCAAATTAAAGAACTCAAAATGCTATTTGGAGGAGGAAAAAGGATGCCATCAAACTTTGGAATGAACTCCCCCACGACCTTTCAGTCTAATAATGATGTCTTATTTATTTATAGAGTGCTTATTTTAATGATAATGATGTGTTAATACCATTCTCGACTTCAGAAAGAGACTCAAAACCCTTCCATTTATGTAATCACTCCTATGGGAACACTGATTGCTTTGAACAAATGTGCTTAGATGGCATGGACGTAGACGGTAAATAAATAACAACAGCAATAGCAATAGCAATCAAGTCAGGCTAGAGGTCAGGAGTAGGAATGAAGACACCATGTGAAGCTGAGTTTTTGGGTGTGTGTTAGGGAGCCAGTAACGGGTTGAACATTATTGTTTATCAGGGGTAGACAAAGGGAATCTCACAAGATTACAGCAGCAACGACACAAGACATGGTCAAAAGAAAATGTGTGTCACACAAAACAATAAGCGATGTGGGCTAATGCGAGAGGATTAGAAAGGGAAAAAGCAATTGAGTGAAGCCCATAGCTAGTGAGACCTTAAGAAACTATGCAACATACACAGTAAAAAGTGTGCTGCCCATGTTTCTTTAAATATAACACACAGTATACAATTGTAAATACATACAGACATTATTACAAAGAAGAATACTCTGTAAGCATTTACGCACTTTGGAAGGTAATCTGTGTTACTGGAATACAAATTTATAATTTGTTTCAAATGAAATTACAAAAAATATTAGTAATACCATTGCTATGTCTATAATTAAATATGTACTATCTAATCTTCATTTCTTTTGTATAATGCAATTTTGTAGTACAAGTAACTTATTTTGTTTACATATTAAACAAACTTCGAATTCTTAGATTATATATTATCACAATGCACACAGGCCCATACTTTCTTGTGTATGTGATAATATTCTTATAAAACTTGTCATTTAGAAAATAATGTGCTCATGTAATGTTACTACAGTCGGAGGAATTGCAAATTTAAATGTGAACATTGATTATTTTGTGAACACTTACTATTAATCATTTTTCTACTTAAATCTATTCTTTTTTGTTTTACTATTACATATACTTATTATATTATATTTGAAATAATTGAAATAGATTTACCAGAATCAGGTACATTATGAAATAACATTTGTATCAAAAGAGGTCAACAAAAATATTCAAATGTATGTAATCAGTAATGTCACATTTATGTAATTATTGATCTCATTACTGATATCATATATGATGCAATTAGTTCTATGCTGCGCAACAGGGGGTGCATAGTTAAGGTTTTGTTGTGTTAAATCTGATCACCTTAACTCTCTCTTAACCCAGATTTTTTCGCTGAATTATAGGGTAGCGATAGCTGCCCTATACTTAAGATGAGTCGGTCTGTCATAGGAACCACTCAAAATTCTATTGTTAATAACTTTTGATTCGAGTAACAGATTTTATGGAATTTTCTACAGTGATTAGGGACTCGCGGGCAACCCCAGACTGCGAATTTACCTAAAGATACGTTACAAAATAAGAAAGTTATTAAGAAGACAAAAAAACATTTTTTCAAAGGTTGCGGCCTAATTCCCATTCATTTCCCCACAGACAAATAAGGTAAATTTTTGCCAAAGCACACAGCCTAAACCAGTGGATGGATTTGGACCAGATCCAAAACAACTTGGATATGAAGCGTTGACTCGCGATCCATGCCTGGTTTGGGGTTATTCCATGCAGTATTTATTTAAATAGTTACAGAGAAGAGGGTGCCCCCTTCTCAAAAAAGGATAGTTATATCTCCTATGGTGCATTGCAGGATCATGTTTTCAAGAAATGAAAAAATTGCCATCTTGTTTTTCTCTCGTTGTGAGAGATATTCGAGGTTATAGCCGAGGATATGAGACAATTAAACGCAGGTTAAAAGCTATTTGCAGGTCGTTCAAAAACATACAAATGCAATCAGGCTAGAAGTGGAGGGGTGACTAGAGGGCACTAAGTGACATTTGGAAGTTGGATGGGGTCTAGGGACGGAGTTTGCAATACAAAGCTTTCTGTAGACTGGGCTAGCCGACGTCTCAAAGCAAACTGTGTCACAGAAACAGCGTGTGTTGTGGGGTGAAAGGGAGAAAGTAGGGGAGGCGAGGAGGCCATCTCGGGAGTGGGGAGAGCTGGAACAGATGATGGGGCACTTGGTGAGGCAGGAAAACATTTTTATTTTCTGCCATTTTTCCAATATTTGCTGCTATATCTGAGGCTATAAAGGAATGCACATAACAAAGGGTATTTATATTTCAGTACACATGGTTATCGTTTTAGTTTTATTAAAGAAATGTTTACAGCTATAGTGACCTTGGGGGTGAAAACTCAGGGGTCCTTGGCCAAATGGACATGGCCAGTGACTAGATTGCCATCCATGTCTCCCATCCATGCAGTAACCATGACAAACCCTGCTGCTTAACATCAAAGTGATGAAGGGGTCAGCCTCCTCAGGCCATGTTGCCCGATAAATGAACCCAATTCACAATACCTCTTAGAGAAATGTGCCGGCCCTTTCCTTGCTTTGAAGCTAGGCGGGGTCAGTCCTGCTAAGAGTGAATTCTAAGGTAACTGCATGGATGGGCGACCTATTGGGCATCTGAATTCATTTTTTTAAACCATGCTACTGTCAGTCATTGAAAGTTTGGCACTCAGAGATCATATTTAGGATTTTGCTGAATTGAATTCTGGTATTTCTAGTCTCCCAGTCAATAATAAAAATACTGAGTTACCCATCCGTGCAGTAACTGGGAGGAATCCTGCTTAGCTTCAAAGCAAGGAAGGGGTCAACCCCCTATGGCCATGTTGATTAATAAATGAGCGCACCTTGCAAGATCCTTCATTGCTTTGAAACTAAGCAGTGTCCATGCCAGTTACTGTATGGATGGGATACAGTCATAGTCAAAAATGCTGTGTGTTTTCCTAGTTTTAAATAACTGATAACACACGACATCTGAATTATTTTTTTAAACCATGCTAATGTCAATCCTTGAAGGTTTTGCGCTCAGAGACAATTTTTTTGCCTTTTACCGAATTGAAATCTAGTATTTGTAGTCTCCCAGTCAAGATGGGGGCAATAATGCCAAAATTGTACACTTGTTGAAAGCTAGACATGGGAGTGAGGAAGGGAAATAATAAGAGGGCAAGTAAGTCAGAAGTATTTGCCCACGATGTTACAAGGGGGTTTGCAATCCCGGACACTGGTGCAATTATTTTCCACTAACTATGGCTGTTTTTCAGGGCACAAGTAAAAGACACATGTGGGTGGACAGTGTAACTTTTCTTCAGAGGATGGACCCCTTTTTTTTTTTTTTTTAGGTTAGCAAGCTTGATCAAGTATTTGGCTACCAGGATTTTACTCAGGTTGTCATGTTCCCAGTGCAGACACTTACTCACAAGACCAAAGCACTTGTTACATATTGGGATTTAGTGTTCCAGGGAATATTTCATGACAGATTGCTGGATTAAAAAGTGATCAACTTTTATACTTTGCCAGCATATGTATTGGAACATTTCCTCTCTCAGGTATTTTTTCTGCCGTTCATTGCTTTAAAAGTCCAATGCTATAATGCTATTTTGTCTTGTGCACAGTAGGTCTATTGAACTACATTTGTATATTTCACTTTAAGAAATATGTTCACTTCCTGTGCATATTCATAGGTGCCAGCTTTTGATTTTTACTATGGGTGCAGAAACAATCTCGGCACATGTTATTCTTTCAGCCGGTCATTTTTTTCCTGTTTCTGTGCTGCTAAAATGTGGTTAGTTGGGGTTGTGCGATGTATCACAACAGTCACTAAGAGACTGGCCCTAAAACAAGGGGTTTGGAACTTGCTGCTTAACCGAAGTGTGTGGTCCATGGTAAATAATTTAATCTGACTCCATATTGCCTAAAAGCATTGTGAGTTCTTAAAGCCTGCTATCTTTTATACATAACAATACCACTGTCAAAACAGGACAAAATCAGTTTGTGATTGATATATTACAGGGCTCCATCCTTTGAGATAAACCAAATCTTGCAAAAAATTATTCAAAATCAATGTGGCTGCCATTTGCGCACTGCAATCCGGGGCTGGAATGCACTCAACCCATTTGGACATTAGACAAGTTACTGTCAGCATTTGTTTTTCAGAAATGCAGTACTTTCAATGGGGAAAATACAGAGAGCAGAACGGATGATGTGGGTGGATCTAGATGATGAGGGGTTGCATTGATTGACAGAAGAACCTATTAAAGAGGTTGTGAGTGGGTGTAGTCACATCAGACATCCTCGGACACTGTGCTGAGAGTGACAGTGAATTGCAGTGGGCTGACTGGAGGACAGAGGTCAGTGCTGGCAAACTGCCTCTTGCCATAGCAGTTCTTATCTGAGTGGCTGACCCTGAGGGGATTCCCATGTTCAGCTGAGCCAGAAATATCGCCAGTTGATCTGGGCAACAAAAAGTATAAAGTGAGGGGTGTTCGATTGCCTGTCGGTCAGTTAGTCAGGGAAATAGGTCATTTCATGTTTGGTGCTGTCGATGTTAAAAGTGCATGCAATTTTGAAAGTATTTGAATGCCTTTGCTGTTTTGTTTTATCTTTCTTCAAAGTGCGTCTCGTATGTATAATTATTGCCATGTGTAAATGGTATGTTTATCTGTTATGATAAAACAGCACATTATACCGTCACTTGGTGTTCTGGTGCATTTTTGTGGCAGTTAGTCATTTTATTTGATCTAGAAATAACCCAAAGGGAAGTAACTGCATGAACTATCTAGCTAGAAAGCGAATGACTGTGAAGTATTTCAATTTGTTTGTTTTATGATTTTGAAAATCAGCCACAAGGGCATATTGCAGAATTGTACATAAAATGCTGCGAGAAGGGAAGGTATGAGTTAACCACCCAGAGTGTATCAAATCAAGTAGACTGTTATGGTGAGTGGTCCTGGTAAAAACAATTGTTTCTAATATTCTGAAGTTAGTCTCACTACTGTAAAAGGAAATACCCCAACAAATTATCACAAGAGATACTACCACCATAAAATACCACTCTTTACCACCATAATAAAAAATACCACAAAGTTAGGTATAACCCCAAAATGTATCCCACATATTTGGTGCATTGGCTGTGAAACTTTAAAACAGTTACTGGCGTGGCATTACATTCTAAGCATTTCAATACTGAGCACTTATTAAGTGAATTAGGTCTGTGAAGTGATGCAGTACTGTGTGCTCATTTGACTCACAAAATAGTGTCACCATGTCCCAAATTGAGGCTGAGTTTTCTGAACTGGCAAACTATCTTGAGGCAATGCTTTTTGCCCATGCAGTTTGGTCTTCAGAAAATGTGACAATATGGAGGGACAGGATTACCACAGAAGTAGAGAAAGAGGCAGTTGAAAACATCTTTGATGAAGGGAGCATTGTGTAGGCATGCCTCATAAGACTATTGCAAACAGCAGACCGCAAGGAGGAGAAAAACTGCATTATCAGATTGTGCGCAAATTTATGGTTTTTGTTGCACAGATCCATAAAGATGCAGGGAAATGACACTGACGTGATTAGCAGGTTACAGTGCAGCTTGGACAATGAATGTGATCAGGTACAGCAGCTAAAAGCAGAATTAAATCAGAGGGAGCTAGACATAGAATTGCAATCTAAATGCAGCATTATGGCTACTCAATTGGCTCAGAAAGAGAAACAATTTAATGAGAGTGAGCCAGAATTAATGAACTTAAAATGGATTTTAGATGCAATAAGACAAGACAAAGGTGCTGCTATTTTGGGGAAATGCACACCCTTAGAAAAATAACATGGAACAAGACAAAGAATGTCCGTGCCAGGGAACAGGAGATATTCAAATTACTGGAAGAAAATGACAAGAAGGGCAGGGCATTTAATCAATGTCAAACACAGATCAGTGAGTTGCAAGCAATAATCAATGAGGTCGGGATGAGAATTCTGATCTCTGTCATGAAGCAGAACAACTTCACGGACAGTGCAAGAACTTAGAACAGCAAATACTTAGCCTAAAATCTCCAGAAAGGTGCCAAAGCACTACATTCAATGGAATTGAAATCAATCATAGCTCTGTCCAAGGGAACAATGTACCAACAGCTGTTTCTGTGGCCAGACCTAGTTATAGCCCAATGATGAGGTATGAATCACCAGCCAATAGTTAAAATCATTCCTGCCCACAAGAGAACAGAAATGAGCAACAAAATGACACGCACCAGAATGCACCATGTAGCCCTATCAAAATCATGAAGTCTATCAAAACTTTGTTTAAACCATTCTAAAAGGGAGACGATTGTTGCATGGAAGACCATTTTGAAACAGTTCACAATAGATTTAAAGCCCTCCAGATACCTAGGGAACAATATAGACAGTACTTTCACCTAACACTGGATTCAACAGCTGCTAGTGTCATTCAGGCTCTCAATGAACAGGAACCTTTGTCATGGGTGGACTTTGAGAAAGAGGTTAGACATCAGTTTTCACCTTATCATTCTATACAGGATGCCAAAAAAGCAGCGTACACTATGAACGCAAAGCCTGATATGTCCCCGCCCCAGTACCTTCAAAATATGAAAAGAGCATTTTCCCGCTTTGATGTGGCCTTTAACCCTAATTCTGTGGAATTTAAGACTACATACTTTTATGGACTCTGAAAAAGAAACTATAACCCAGTTAATTCGCAAATTTGACAGGGAAAAACCATTAGAATGGATAATAGAACAGGGGACCAACCTAAATGAAGTGATATTTGGTCAGAGAGAGGGAGGACCTAAGAGTAAGGAGACAAAACCAAAATCTAAGGCACCCGAGCCAGTCATTATGAAGGTAAAATCTGTAAAAATGCTGCTTAAATCAGCCCAGACTCAGGCAAGAAACAGCATGACATCTAATCAAAGGGACATGCCTCCACAGACGACATCGCCCCAAACTCCTATGTTCCAATCAATTGATCTCAGCAATAGGGAGTCTTACATTAGCCCTAATATCTGGGTAATTCCACCTGGGTGGGATTTCGCCTTGATATGTCAGGTTTAAATAACAATCAAAATCAAATGTACAATGGCCCATACCAGACTCTGGGGGCTCAGAGTAGGATTGACCCTAATACGATAGTTGTATAGCCACCAAGAAAGATCAAGGTATTTGGATAGGTTCATTTAAAATGGAAATCAGCATGGGGACAATTCCCACCAAATGAAAAACAAAATATGATCTATGTCCCTCGGCAATATAACCAATCACCACCACCAGTAGACCATGGTCAAAGGATGCCCACTCAATGTTCTCCACCTGCTGTGTCACATGAATTCAGAAGTAATACAAGTAGAAATCAATCTCCTGGGTACAAGAATAGGCCTAATCAGGGTGTATTTTACCAGTAACGGGCCCAGGCCACAAAGAGAGGAATCCAGAGACATGGACAGGCTTCAATGTTTAGAGGCCCAAGTCAAAATGCTGTCTGAAGAAATAGGAAAGTTATGTGCAGTTCAAAAACAACAGCCAGGTGAAGGTGCATAGTGCCATAGGAGTGATCTTGTGCGTTCTGACAATAAGTGACTATTTAATAACCCCTGCACTGATGAAAACACAGAAGCCCATGAATCACCTTTCTGAATTATCTGCTGATTTAAAAATAAGAAACAAAAATGAGAGTGAGAAGGGGAATTTCACCACACACAAACAGGGAGTGTGGTTCAATTTAAAGTTGAACCAGACTATTCAGTTGTGTGAAAATGAAGAACAAAAAGGGGAAACTGAACAAGAAAAACCAAAAGAACAGAGAAACAGATTCAAAAAGAGCATCCAATGTGAAAATAAAGCACAAGGCTAAGAATTAGGATCAACAGTTAGAATATCCTCACATGATAATCAGAATACTGTTGAGCTCCATACAGAGAAAACAGTAGCCCAAAAGGAGAGTGTAAGTCAATCACCTGAGGAGTATTTTGAACCACAAATATTCCAAGAGACAGAAAGGACAGGCACCATGCAAAACACAGATACGTGTAATGTGCCAGAAGTTGACAGGAGGCTATATGACACTTGTGAAAATATCCAGTCAAAAGGTTGCAGTGTGAACAATGGTGGTCCCAAGTCAGAGGGGCAATCAGTGGCTGTACTCCAAATGGGTTTTAAGCCCAGGGAATAGATGAGGAAATTGAAAACGAAGTGGGCAAAAAGGAGGGAAAAATGTAATTTCATATGCCCATTTACCTAGCAAAGAGTACAAAAGACCTAAGGAAAGTGAGTCCTGAAATCGGCAAAAACTCACACTTTTTATGTGTGCTAGAAGAGTTTGAAGACAGGCACTATACTCCTATTACTATTGAAGAAAAAATGTAATGCATTTGCAATGATTGATACAGGTGCCCAAGTGACGATAATGTCAAAAGAACTAGTGAAAAGTATCAATAAAGGGAGATCCACACAATATCACATAAAGGTGAGGCAAAAAGAAGGCCCTTTGCACAACTTCAATGGGGAAGAAATACCTATCGAATGTGTCACGGAATTTGACATAAAGATAGGGAAGTGTTGATGATCACATCCATCAATGAAGTACCCTTTCTCATAGGGATGAATTGCCTGTAGAGCTTGTTGCCCCACATTGATGGGGTAAATGAAGTATTGTGGTCCCTGGATAAAAAACCATTGAGGCATAAGAAAATAATCACACAAAACAACAGTGTAAAAGAATGCCATACCGTTGCTAAATCAGAAAGTGCATTGGAGGTGTATCTTCAGAATGGCTGTGTGCCCAGCGTCACTGTCATTCTCATGTGTCAGGGTGAAATGCGGCGAGAAAAAGAGAAGCAGTCTTTGGAGATTTATTTGGAACCCAGGAAAATATGGCAAACAGAAATAGATGAGAACACATTGTGCTTTTATCTAAATGAAGAAAAATGCAAACCAAATGTTACTCTAGAGTTATATAAAGAAAATCACATTTCAGCCCTTTCAGAAATACACATGAGAGACGGGAAGCCATGGATTCCTATCCATGTGAATGGAATGGGCATCATAAAATGATAGAAGCCACGTTAGCGCTTGAGCATGAAAGAAATGTTATTAATGAAAAGGTACTCCAGCAAATAATTGACACCAGTCGCCACTGGTTGAAGATATTCAAAATGTGTTTGCATTTTCTTTTGACAAATCACAATATGCATGATCCCGGACACATTTTGGGTATGTCAATAGTGGGAGTGAGTTTGGGATATTCCTGGAAAAGCCACTCCTGGATGCAGCTGAAAGGGGGACACTAGTTTATGTGGATGATGTGTTAATCAAAAATGAAAATCTGAAATGCCACTTCAATGAGATCAGACAGGTGCTCAGTCAGCTACAGAAGGCTGGGGAAAAAGTATCTTTACAGAAAGACCAATGGTGTAAAAAGAAGGTGAACTTCCTAGGTCATGAAGGGACCGAGAATGGTTTGAACCCACAAAAGAGAAAAGTGGAGGTGATATATAAACTGAACGATCCCACTAATCTGAAAAGTTTAAAGAGTTTGTTAGGGATGACAGGTTACAACAGGAAATGTACTGAGAATGATGCAGAGATTACACAACCTTTAACGAGATCACAGAAGCAGGGTGAACCCCGGAAATGGGGAAAAAAACAAAGTGAGGCAGTGGCCATGCTAAAAGAGTGTCTAATGAAAGTGTCATGTTTGGAATATCCAATGGAAACCAGGATTCCTTTGTAGAAATAGGATTCACTGATCAATGCAAGTCAGCTGTGTTATATCAAAAACCTGTGAACAACAAATCTATTGCATATGCTAGCAAAGCCTTCTCACAGGTACAGACCAAGTTTAGAGAATGTGAAAAAGCGCTGCCGACCACTGTCTGGGTGTACAACATTTCTGTCCCATAGTTCAAGGGGAGAGGGTAATTATTGAAACAAATTAACAGCCTTTGCATTTTCTGTAAAGTAAGAGAATCAGATCAGGGAATTTGACCCAGTCAAGAATTACTTCCTCGACATTAGCACTTCAGGGATTTCCTGTAGAAGTTAAATATGGACAGAATAAAAAGAGCTCAGTTGCTCAAAAGCCAGCAGAGTTGCATGATTGTTCCGCCTCATGTGCACCTGATGACATAGAGCTAGAAACAAGTTTGAATGAGCTTGCGCAATACCCACACAAAGCATTCAATGAAGAGACAAGGATTTACCAACTGTGTATATAGATGGTAAATACCATGTAGAAAATAATGCAGAAAAATAGCTTGTAGCAGGAATATGAAATATAAGGTTTAAAAGTGACAACATCCCAAGGGAAAGCATGAGGAAAGGTCCTAGAAGCAGTCAAGAGGCAGAATTGGCCACTATTTACAAGGCAATCTCATCAGCAGTAGAAAATAAACTAAAAGAATGCGTGAAATAGCTTTGTAAAATATTTACCTGGCTGGAAGGTAAAAGACATGCTCACCTATAACAAAAAAACACTTCAACATGACAAGATGACTCAAGCCATAGACAAACTGGAGGAAAATACATGCTCATTTGAAAATGCGAGATGAGGACAAAGAGGGGAATGACAAGGCAGATCAGTTAGCCAAAATTGGAGCTGTGATGGGGGAGTTATTTCCTATTGTACACCTGCTTGGTGAAACACAGGTAGATGCAATAATGTGTTCCAAAACTCCAAAAGCAGTTGAGCAGCCTGTGGCACAATGGAGTTTTGATACTCCAGATCAGGACCTAATCAAAGCACAAAAGGAAGATCTTATTCTAGGACTATTTTATGACCATGTGTTAAATACAGAACAAAATCCTATGCCTGAAGAGAACTACAAAGGGAAAGAGGAGTTGAGAGTATTACTAAAAAGAGAATTAAGCTACGAGGCGGGCTGATGTTCAGAGAATCTGTGAAAGGCCAAATACAATGGGTAGTGTCTATGTCATTTTGGCGGATGATGTTACATCATGCCCAGAATGTCATAACTGCAGGACATAGAGGTTCACAAAAAACTTTGGACATTCTAAAAGGTTATGCTTATTGGCCACACATGTCCCAGATGCTGAAATCTACACCGGAGGGTGTTTAGTATGTGCACAGTTTCAACCTGCATCACCTACTCATACAGCAACATTGATAAAAAGGTGTTTGACCCTCCCATGGTCTGATTTACAAATCGACTATGTGGGGCCTGTAAAGAGATCAGCAAGGATAAACAGGTACATGCTGAAAGTAACTTGTCAGATATCGAAATGGGTGGAGTGCATTCCATCCCCGGATTGCAGTGCGCAAACGGCGGCCACACTGCTTGTAAAGCATATTTTTTCAAGATTTGGTTTATCACAAAGGATAGAGGAAGTCATTTCACTAGTGCATTGATGACAAAAATATGGCAAATTTTGTGTGTGAAGAGAAAACTACACATTTCTTACCAGCCCTCCTCTTCAGGGGGAGTAGAACGGTGTAACAGACCAATAGTTGACATGTTAAAAATGTTTGTAGCATGTTCTAGTTCAGATGTATGGCTTCGATTGGTACTGATGGCTATCAGGGCGATGCCCACTAAATCAACAAATCTCAACCCACATGCAAGAAATATTGACAGGAAGAAAAATGGTGCTGCCACAACACTTACTTTACAAAGCAAATGAACAAGTCCTTGTAAATGTGTCCACAATTCATGAATATGTGTAAGAGCTGAGGAAGCACTAACAACATGCATTTGCATTTGTGCAGCGGAATTTGGGAAAGGCAGCTGGCGGTGCAAAAACATATTATCATAGGAATTCATCTGTGAAGGAATATGAAATAGGAGACCTTGTATATACATTTAATTTCAGGAAGGGGAAACACAAAAACTCTAAATTTCTTGCAGTGTGGCAAGGACCATATGAAATTACAGATAATGTTTCATCTGTGGTCTACAGAATTGCTAAAAAGAAGGGTAAATACACAGTGAAAGAGTTTTTCCATGTTAATCAAATCAATCCTCTCCACCTGAAGCATAAGATCAAAAGGTTAGAGCAAGTTGAAACTAACAAAGAGTGAAAATAATATAGAATTGCCATAGCAAATGTTTAAGTGTAAGTAGTGCCAGTGCACAAAAGTACAAAGGGGTCTTTATCTGGAAATACCATGTGCAGTGGTGTATTTAGTTGTGTATTTAGTGAAAAGTGGGTTGGTTGCATGGCATGTTATTTCTATAGTGTGTATTTGTGTGCATATTCAAATTTGATTTTAGATGCTCCAGTGGAAAAGGAAATGAAAGGTTTATTGTGCTTGATACTTAATGTGTCTTTTCTTTTTACTCTAGAAAAAAAATGTTTTTCCTCATCAGCGCTGGACCATTGGAGCGCTGGAGTCCTGGAGGATACCTCTGGATTGGAGTCCCCTGGAAAGCCATGTGGACTGAAGAAGGGGGTGGCGATGCGGACTCCAACAGATATGGAGATGAGGACCTCAAAAGATATGGAGATGACGAGCCTGGAGGAGGTCCCATGGAGTCCTGGAATGGAGGAGTTCCTCTGACAACAGTTTCCTGTGTGATTTGACAACAAGCTTTTATTTCTTCACAAACTGATTATTTTTTTTTTTTTTTGCTGTTTTTTTATTTGGCTGGATGACGAGCCCGGAGGAGGTCCCATGGAGTCCTGGAATGGAGGAGTTCCTCTGACAACAGTTTCCTGTGTGATTTGACAACCTTTTATTTCTTCACAAACTGATTATTATTTTATTTTTTTTTGCTGTTTTTTTATTTGGCTGGAACCAATGACGTAGATGTGTTGGATGCTTCTGAGAATGTTAATGATTTAATTTTTGCTTGAAAAAAATGAACCACCAATTAAAAAGATCGAAAGGCTCAAAAGTGATCAAAAGACAAAAAGAATATAAGATCTCATAAAAAATCCCAAAATAATTTTTCCAAAAAAAAAATTATAATAATTCAAAAGATGATAAGAAAAACAAATTACCAATAAAAAAAAGATAAGGGTTTAAGATAAAGGTGATCGGGACATAAAAAATAAAAAGTTTATTTTATTCCTTTTCAAAGATATTGTTATTATTGTAATTAAGAGTCATAAATATTTTACTCAAGACTGGAGATATGTACATATTGTTTTCATACCTGGATTTAATTGGGAGCAACACATGCATTTTAGAACATTTGTTTTTTCCTGCAGTGATTTCGGGTTATATCTCAGCAGTAAAAAAATGGAGGGCGTGTAGGAGAAATACCTGGGGACTCTGAATAGCTGGGGGCTCTGAATAGCTGGGGGCTCTGAATAGATGGGGCTCTGAATAGCTGGGGGCTCTGTATAGTAGGGGCTTATTAGCTTATGTATCTTACGTAACTACAGTGTGAGTCTCAGACAGAAATTCAGAAATGCACAAGGCACATGGTTGCCAATGCATGGTACATGATGGAAAATGCACAGAGCGCAGAAATGCAGAGCACATACTTAAAAGTGAATATTATTTCAGGATGATATTTCAATTGACTGATTTGCATTAAACTAATACTAACATATTAACATAGTAATCCAGCCACAATAACATGTCCTCTTACTAATAATAGTGCAAATTAGTGTATGTGGAATAGTCTGGAAGGTTTTGGAAAATGCATGCTGCTTTGTAAGCAGATTTAGCATGGTGCAGTTAATTAAACAAACATGATATTCCACTCTGCTGAGGTGAACCATTGTGAGTCAGGAAGCGAAGGAAGACATGTAACATTTGTTTTTCAGAAATGCAGGTATTTCAATGGGGAAAATACACAGAGCAAATCGGATGATGTTGGTGGATCTAGATGATGAGGTGTTGCAGTGATTGACAGAAGAACATATTAAAAAGGCTGTGAGTGGGTGAAGTCACATCAGACATCCTCGGACACTGTGCTGAGAGGGACGGTGAATTGAAGTGGGCTAACTGGAGGACACAGTTCAGTGCTGACAAGCTGCCTGGTGCCGTAGCAGTTCTTATCTGAGTGGTTGCCCCTGAGGGACTTCCCATGTTCAGCTGTTCCAGAAATATCGCCAGCATATCTGAGTAAATATAAGTATAAAGTTATTGTTATTGTTATTTTGCACTTATATAGCGCCTTATATACCATTGGTATGGTCTGAAGGCGCTGGTAGGTTGAACGCCCTTGGGAACCGAAGTTCAGATCAGTAGAGAGAGTAGGGAGAGTCAAAAGGTGCGTGTGTGCACCGGATATGTGTGCAGCTCGTGTGGTACACATGTAATAGCTGATTCTTATTGGTAGGTGTGGTGGTTGAGAGATCAGGAGAATGTGTTCGTTCTGGCAGGATTTATCCGGAACGGATGTGGCTGCGTTAGGCCTGAGGAAAACGCCTGGCTGGGGGTGTGAGACCAGCAGTGTTTACATAGAATGATGTGGAGTAAGCGGTGGATGTTCGTATGGGAACAGTTATACCGAATGGTGTCTAGTATCTCTGTGTTCTAGTTGAGTGGTGATGTAAAGGAGAGAGTAAGCGTGGGGTGTGGTAAGAATGGTTATATGCTCTTTCAATGTGCAAACTTCTAAAATCACTTTCCCAGAGAGGCTACCGGGCGAACTTCTAAGTACAATTTTCCATACAGAGGCTATTGGGAACATTTCTAAATTCAGTTTATCAGCGAGGCTATTAGGCACACTTCTAAGTGTAGCATTCGCGGAGGCTATTGGGTACACTTCTAAATGCAAATTTTCACAGAGTGTCTACTGGGCTACATTTCTAAGTTCAATTTTCCAGAGAGGCTATTGGGCAAACTTCTACTTGAGATTTTCCAGGGTGTCTATTGGATGCACTTCTATAATCAACTTTCACAGATGCTATTGGTAGCACTTCTAAATGCAGCTTTCACAGCGTGGCTAATGGGCACACTTCTAAATGCGGCTTTCACAGAGGATATTGGGCCCATATCTAAATTCAATTTTCCACAGAGAGGCTACTGGGCGCACTATTAACTTCATTTTCCTGTGAGGCTATTGGGGATACTTCTGAATTCAGTTTTCCAGCGAGGCTATTAGGAACATTTCTAAATTCAATTTACCAGAGAGGCTATTGGGCACACCTCTAGATGTAACTCTCATTGCGGCTAATGGGTACACCTCTAAATTTCACAGAGGGGTTGTTGGGCACACTACTGAAAGCTACTTTCACAGAGTGGTTATTGGGAACACTACTAAATTCACAGCGAGGTTATTGGGCACACTTCTAATGGAGCTTTCCGGAGTGTCTATTGGGTACATTTCTAAATGCAGCTTTCCAGAGTGTCTATTGGGCACACTACTGAATGCAATTTTCACAGAGTGGCTATTGGGCTCACTTCTAAATGCATCTTTCACAGAGGATCTTGGGCACACATCTAAATTCAATTTACCAGAGAGGCTATTGGGCACATTTCTAAGCTTGACGGAGAGGCTGTAGGGCACACTTTCTAAATGCAACTTTCACATGCTAACTTTCACAATTCCATCTAAGAGTGGACATGCTAACTTTCGCAATTCCGTCTAGGAGTGGACATGTCAACTTTCACAGTTCTAAGGTGGACATGCTAACTTTCACAGTTTTAGAGTGGACATGCTAACTTTCCCAATTCCGTCTAGGAGTGGACATGCTAACTTTCACAATTCCGTCTAGGAGTGGACATGCTAACTTTCACAGTTCTAGGGTGGACATGCTAACTTTCACAGTTCTAGAGTGGACATGCTAACTTTCACAATTCCGTCTAGGAGTGGACATGCTAACTTTCACAGTTCTAGAGTGGACATGCTAACGTTCACAATTCCGTCTAGGAGTGGACATGCTAACTTTCACAGTTCTAGGGTGGACATGCTAACTTTCACAGTTCTAGAGTGGACATGCTAACTTTCACAATTCCGTCTAGGAGTGGACATGCTAACTTTCACAGTTCTAGAGTGGACATGCTAACTTTCACAATTCCGTCTAGGAGTGGACATGCTAACTTTCACAGTTCTAGGGTGGACATGCTAACTTTCACAGTTCTAGAGTGGACATGCTAACTTTCACAATTCCGTCTAGGAGTGGACATGCTAACTTTCACAGTTCTAGAGTGGACATGCTAACTTTCACAATTCCGTCTAGGAGTGGACATGCTAACTTTCACAGTTCTAGGGTGGACATGCTAACTTTCACAGTTCTAGAGTGGACATGCTAACTTTCACAATTCCGTCTAGGAGTGGACATGCTAACTTTCACAATTCTAGGGTGGACATGCTAACTTTCACAGTTCTAAGGTGGACATGCTAACTTTCATAATTCCGTCTAGTAAGATAGAGTGGCATGGGCTTTCTGGAGTGGAGTGATTGCTCTACTCCCCTACCCATACCACACTCACGGTTTTGGTGGTGTCTGTTGGTTGTTGGCTTCCTTGGCGTTCCCTGCGGACACCTGCTGACACTTCCTGGAGCCGCCTCTGTTGGAGCTGCCCTTGGCCATGGGGCCCATAGCCGCTGGGGCTGCCGGGCAGAGGGCTGCCTTGGGAGGACCAGTGATGAAGGGTTCACGGCCCAATCAGAGCGGGGATGGGCGGGATGGGAGGCGGGAGGGGAGCGGGACACAGGAAGAGGGTGCGGGGTGCGAGAGGGATGCGCCGGGGGTCCGGGGGCCTAGTTGCCACCAATAGAGTTGTGCAGGGCCCGGATGGCCTTTCTCACCTCGCGTCGGCTGCCTGCAGTGAATGCAGGGGCCGGCGCGAGGAGGGTCGCTAGACCCTTTCAGCCAGGGCTCACGGCCCAATCAGAGCGGGGATGGGCGGGGATGGGCGGGATGGGAGGCGGGAGGGGAGCGGGACACAGGAAGAGGGTGCGGGGTGCGAGAGGGATGCGCCGGGGGTCCGGGGGCCTAGTTGCCACCAATAGAGGTGTGCAGGGCCTGGATGGCCTTTCTCACCTCGCGTCGGCTGCCAGCAGTGAATGCAGGGGCCGCGCGAGGAGGGTCGCTAGACCCTTTCAGCCAGGGCTCACGGCCCAATCAGAGCGGGGATGGGCGGGATGGGAGGCGGGAGGGGAGCGGGACACAGGAAGAGGGTGCAGGGTGCGAGAGAGATGCGCCGGGGGTCCGGGGGCCTAGTTGCCACCAATAGAGGTGTGCAGGGCCCGGATGGCCTTTCTCACCTCGCGTCGGCTGCCTGCAGTGAATGCAGGGGCCGGCGCGAGGAGGGTCGCTAAACCCTTTGAGCCAGGGCTCACGGCCCAATCAGAGCGGGGATGGGCGGGGATGGGCGGGATGGGAGGCGGGAGGGGAGCGGGACACAGGAAGAGGGTGCGGGGTGCGAGAGGGATGCGCCGGGGGTCCGGGGGCCTAGTTGCCACCAATAGAGGTGTGCAGGGCCCGGATGGCTTTTCTCACCTCGCGTCGGCTGCCTGCAGTGAATGCCATGGGGGTAATCATTTGGGTGGCACCACTTGTGCCTTTCCAGATACTACAGACCAGGTTGGAACCGGATGGGAGGATGGCAGTGATTCGGGGGCTTCTAGAGAACAGAGAACTGAGCATCATAAACACATATGCCCCCAACCAAGACACAGTGGCCTACTTTAAAACGTTATATAACCAGATCAGCCCCCACATAGTAGGTGCGATCATATGGGGAGGGGACTTCAACTGTACGCAATACCCTAAAATGGATAGATCAGTCACGAAACTAGATAAACCCACCCCGCAGCAAAAATGCTACAAGCCCTGCTAACGGACTTCAGGCTGGAGGACATTTGGAGGCGGCAACATCCGAAACGAAAGGCACTACTCACATTTCGCTGCCCCACACAACCTGAAAACAAGATTGGATTACATGTTCGCCACCACAGAAATTGCTGGGGAAGTGTGGGCTCAGAATATAATGCAAGAATACTATCAGACCATTCCCCTTTGGTCCTAGAGTGGTGACATCAGCCCCCCAGATCCAGAATCCCAACGTGGAGGCTTAGAGCCGAGGCACTGAAAGACACTACATTCGGAGAGGACCTATGGGAGGAGATAATTGGTTACTTCGGGAATAATACAGGAAGCGTGGAATCAGAGGGAACTCTGTGGGAGGCCTTTAAGGTGGTAATAAGGAGGGCGGCCATATCCAAATCTAGAGGTCTCCAAGGGGGCATAGAGCGAGCGTTGCAGGAGACAGAAAAGAGAAGGCACCTCACAGGAGGATGCTGAACGTGTGAGCCAATTACAACAGGCTTGTGGTGGGCTTTGGGAGAGGCTAAGCAACCCGAATTACAAAAAATACATTGAAAGACAACACGCTGGGGGGGACAAACCGGGGAGGCTGCTTGCGTGGCTATATAAGAACGAGACACCAATATCAGCAATTAGAGAGATAACGGGAGAGGCAGGACAAGTCTGGAACGCCCAGGAGACTAAACGAGATATTCCTTAGATTTTAAGAACACCTCTATGCAGATGCAGGAGACACAACAGAGCAAGAGATTCAGGAGACGCTAGAGGACATAGGATTGCCTAAATTAAGCGTGGAAGACAGAGAGAACCTAGAAGCCCCAGTCACAATAGAGGAATTAGAAACAGTGGTAATGCATCTGCCCACGTGCAAAGCCCCAGATACAGATGAGCCCCCCAGCAAGTTTTATAAACCGTACAGACAAGTGCTCCCCCCGCTATTGGCAATGTTAAACGAGGCCTTCGAGAAAGGGAGACTGCCGGAATCTCTGAGAGAGGCATTAATTATCCCGCTCCTTAAACCAGACAAGCCAAGCGCAGACTGCGGTTCTTACAGACCACTAGCTATGTTAAACCAGGACAGTAAGATCCTCAAGTCTGTACTGGCAAATACTTAAGCGGGTAATAAATAAACGTATACACCCTGATCAAACCGGTTATGTCCCAGGTAGAAGTATATCCGACAACCACAGGAGGCTCCACCACATTATAGAACAGACAGAGGGCGACCCAAACGAAATAGCAGTAGTCTCGCTAGACGCAGTCAAAGCCTTCGACTCGTCTGGTGGCCGTGGTTGATGGTGGCCCTAAAAGAATACGGGATGGGACCTGGGTACCTGCGGTGGGTGAAAATGCTGTATAGCTCCCCAACAGCCAGGGTCAAAACGGGAGCGATCATTTCAGATGAATGGCAATTTAGCAGAGGCACGAGACAGGGCTGCCCATGGTCCCCGATGCTGTACATCCTTGCATTAGAACCGCTGGCAATCTACCTGAGACAGCAATACAGAGAAATAGGGGTTCACACTAAAGGGGGACCACACCCGATATCATTGTACACGGATGACATGCTGCTATACCGACGGTACCCTGAGGAAAACTTGCAATACATCCTGGAAGTGATGGAGCGCTATGCGGCTCTCTCGAGGATAGTGGTGAACCCCAAAAAATCGTGCATGTTCTCCCTGGGTAGATACAGAGGCATCCCACAGGAAAACTTGCCCACCTTGCAGATAGCCTGGCAGACCAGAACGTTCAGATACCTGGGATTAATATATATCATACAGTTGCAGACGAGCATAAGTATAACACAGAGAGCAATAGAAGGTATTAAGAATAGCATGGGGTGCTGGGCTAAGCTCCCCCTGGCCATGGTAGGGAGGGTGGCCTTGCTTAAGATGGTGGTCCTGCCTAGGTTATTACACTTCTTTGCAAACATCCCACATATGGTGCCCGAGCGCTTCTTCACCAAACTCCAGAGTCTATGTAGAGGTTTCCTGTGGCACAACTCCAGAAACAGGGTGGCGCGATGGAAATTACACAATACATACAACAGAGGGGTGGATAAACCTGCCGAACTTCAAGATATACCACCTGGCGGCACAGCTACAATATGTCACTAGGTGGTTGTCAGAAGACGAGACAGCAGAATCCAGACTGCTGAGGGATGAGAGCAACCCATACTTCCTAAAAGAACTAATAAGGCTACCCAAATCAGAGATGCATTTGAGATTGAGACTGCTAGCACTAGGCTGGAAGATGTGGCATAAAGCGTGCCGAGCTATGGGAAACCCGGCCCCATGTTCCCCCGCAGGCATCACTCATGGAGCTACGCAGGGTAGATGAGTAACTAAGGAAAGGAATCCAAAAACACTGGGAGCCGGTGGGCTTAGTCACCATGGGTGATATCTGGCAAGAAGGGGAAGTTTTGGACTTCCAAACGATAGTGAGAAGTGAGGGGTGTTGGATTGCCTGTCAGTCAGTTAGTCAGGGAAATAGGTCATTTCATGTTTGGTGCTGTCGATATTAAAAGGGCATGCAATTTTGAAAGTATGTGAATGCCTTTCCTGTTTTGTTCTCTCTCTCTCTTCAAAGTGCATCTCTTGCCAAATTTCTCACTTTCAAGGTCGGATGGTAAAACTGGTCACAGCTTATTCTATTTTTGAAATGTTCAATTGCTCATTGTAATAAACTTACGCTTCAAAACCTGATGTATCCATCATTATTGCCATGTTTAAATGGTACATTTATCTGTTATGATAAAACAACACATTATACAGCCACGTAGTGTTCTGTTGCATTTTTGCAGCAGTTAGTCATTGTATTTGACCTACACAAAGAGGTGGGTGCACGACTAGAAATATCCCAAAGGGAAGTAACTGCTGTGAACTATCTAGCTAGGAAGTGAATGAATGTGTTGTATTTCAATGTGTTTGTTTTATTATTTTGAAACTCAGCCACAAGGGCATATTGAAGTATTGTGCATAAAAGGCTGCAAGAAGGGAAGGTATAAGTTACCCACCCAGAGTGTATCAAGTCCAGTATACTGTCATGGTGAGTGACCCTGGTAAAAACAATTTTAGGTAATATTCTGAAGTTATTCTCATCCCTGTAAAAATAAATACACCAATGAATTACTATAAGAGCTAGTACCACCATAAATACCACTCTTTACCACATAATAATAAATACCACAAAGTTAGGTATAACCCCAAAATATATACCACATATTTGAGCCCTGTAGTTATGGTTAAATTGCTCAACTCATAGAAACAACACTTTTTTGGGGCTTATAACTTTGGTGTTGTTCGACAAATCCTCACCAAACTTTGCAAAATAAGTATATGGCCAGCTCGGAATGATTTTGCAAAGTTTGGTGTGCTTTCGTTCAGGGTGTGCAAAGTTATAGGGGGTCCCAGAATATGTGAAATCTTTATGGACACAATGGAAAAAAATAATTTGCTCATGTCTACAGCCCAAACCGCTGGACGGATTTGCACCAAACTTGCAAAAGCAGTGGAGGTGTGGTCCCAAAAGTGTGCATTTGTACATTTGATGTATATCCATCCAGTAACTTTTTTTAAATGGCCAAAAAGTAGGAAAGAAATGTGATATCTGGGTCCGGTCTGTGGACTCATTTCCTGATTCGAATTCTGCGGACGCATCTGGACCAATCAGAGAGTAGCATGACATTCGCATACATCATATGTGCCTGCTGATTGCTCCATTAAAAACATAAGGTGCATCAAAACTTTTGAAACGGACACCACATTGGATTCACAAACAGTGCCTGAAGTCCACAGACATCACGGTAAAACATATAAAAAAACACAACATTGCACTTGTCAAACAAATTGAATAATCTATGGGGAGGGAGGGGTGATGAGGGTGGGATACGATATGGCCATAAAAAGCCACAAATCGGGTGTTTTCTTCTAGGAAGTGCACAAATATCTCAGATGTTTGGGGACATTTATGCATATTTCTGCATTACAGGGTCGGTGAAAAGCAGTTTTTGGATGTTTTTGGATGGCTTATAACTTTGCCGCCACTCAATGAAACTGCATGAAATTTTGCAATATCATTTTAGACCTGGCCCTGAATGGTGTTGTTTTGCCAAGAGGTGGCAAAATTAGAGGAGGGGGGGTCCCAAAATATTTGAAAGGCTTATACTTTTGGTGCTGTTTGACGAATCTGCACAAAACCTTTCAGATAGATTATAGACCCAAACTTGAATGTTTGTACAAGGTCTGTATGGATTTTGTGAAGTGGGTGCTAAGTTATATAACTATTTTGTATGTAAATTTTTACACTTTTCAAAAATAAAACATGGGCGGATTTGCAGCAAACTTGTGCAAGGAGTATTGACAAGGCCCCAAAAGCATGGTTTTGCAAATGTGTCTATTTTATTTTTGAAAAGTGTCATGATGTAGGTACAAAAAATAGTGATATACCTTTGGAGAGTGAGCCTGGCCCTCGGCAAGGATGAATGCCTACTCTAATTTACTTATTGGGGCATGCAGCCTGGCCAAAAGCCCTAAATTTAAATGGGGAAAAGAATTCTGCTTGCAGCTGCATCCCGAAGTGCTTGCCGGGATTGCAGTAAACTTGCATGAGAAGCATCAGCAAGGACCTGAAAGCATGCTTTTGCAAATCTGTTCTGTATTTTACTTTTTTGAAATTGTCCAAAAATAAGTACAAAAATGGTGATACAATTTTGCTGCCTGGGCACTGGGCTTTGCCCCCGGCAAGGACAAATGTCTACTCTGATTTGCCTATTGGGGAATGCACCATGGCCGAAGCCCATGCCCCATGGATTGTGGAGACTGGCCATGGCTGCAAGCCATGAGCACTGCCCATTCATTGTGAGGCTATCTGGTTTCTTTCTTGATTCCTTTGCCTGTCCCTATTGCTGCGCAACCTACGCCAGCTATTTTGAAACATAGCTGGCATAGGGTTTCAAGCTCTTCCATAACATCCGCCCTGGCTACTCACTGTAGCCAGCCGATGTTGTGCTCCCTGTCTGCTTTGTAATCTGCTTTCTCCACTACTGCTGACCAACTGGCTCCTCTTAGGATGTGCAAGCAAAAAGCACATCCGTCAGAGCCATGATATACTGATCAGCTGAGAGCTCAAAGGCTTCTGTGCAGACAGGCTGAGAGAAAATGGCAGGCAGACTATTCGGCGGAAACTAAATCTGTATTCCACCAGCGACTCACTGTCTACCTTAAGTCAGTGGTAGATGCAAAGAAGACGTATTTTGCCCTTAAGGTTGAAGGAGCCCTTAATCAACCTAGGGCCCTTTTCCAGCTTGTTCAGTCCCTCTTCTCCCCTGCGATGAATAGCACGCAGAAAACTTCTTCACAAGCTCTCTGTGATTCCTCGTCCTTTTTTGTGTCTAAGATTTCCACTATTCGTGAATATATCAATAGCGATGTTGTGCACCTGCCAGTCGCTAAAACATTGACTGTGCCTTCTCGGGAAGAAAGGATGTGGTCCTCATTTCCCACCTTCCTGGAATCTGATATTCTAGCAGCCATTCTAGGGCTGAAATCAGCATCTCCCACGGACCCTCTTCTGCTTGGGCTGCTGAAAGAAAATTCTAGGGCTATTATCTCTCAGATTACTGTAGCCGTAAATGCCTCCTTTATGGCGGGTGTGATCCCATCCACACTTAAACATGCCCTTGTGATCCCACTACTAAAAAAAACCTCACTAGATCCAGAGGTGTTAGCAAACTATTGTACTATTTCCTTACTCCCGTTCCTTATTAAATTGTTGGAAGCCCTGGTTTACCCTCTGCTCTTCACTCTTCTGGAATCTACATCTTATTTTGACTTATTCCAGTCTGGCTTTCGGCCTGGTGGGGGTACTGAATCACTCTTGAACTCAGTGCTCAATGTACTGGCTCGTTTGGTGGACCAGGGTGTGTTGGCACAGTTGTTCTTTTAGATCTGTCGGCTGCATTCAACACCGTCAACAATCCTACCTTGATATCCCGGCTTTCTACTGCCAGGCTGTCGGGCAGAGTTCTGGACTGGTTTGTCTCCTTTTTGGCCGACTGTTCACAATCAGGTTCACTCCCTCCTTTTCTTTCTAGCCCAGTTTTACTATCCTGTGGTGTCCCACAGGGATCTGCCCTCTCCCTGATTCTGTTCAACCTGTATATTAGGCATCTTTTGGCTCTCATCCACTCTCATGGTTTCCGCTACTATTCCTACACTGACGACACCTCAATTCTGGTCCGCCTCAACCTCAATCATGCCAATACGGCCAGTCGGTTTAGGCTGTGTCTCTAGGAGGTTGGGGAATGGATGTCATCTAACTGGCTCAAATTAAATGGTAGCAAGACGGAGGTGTTGGTGGTTGGGACTACCTTGCCTCTTCTGTATTGGACCAGTGACTGCCGGCTGGCCTCTCTTGGCCCTCTCCCGGTCCCTGTGGCATCTGTAAAGAACCTGGGGGTTGTTATTTCCTACTCTCTTGCGATGGATGCCCAGGCAGCGGCAGTATGTAAGAGCGGGCATTTTAAACTGTGCATACTTAGGAAAGTCCTCCCTTTTGTGCCGGAAAAATGCTGTGCTCCGGTTGTAGCAGCACTCGTCCTGAGTGGTCTAGACTACTGCAACTCACTGTTCTTGCCCAGCCTCGCTATGTGATCCATCGGCTACAGTTATTGCAGAATGCTGCTGTCAGAGCGATCCTACGGCCTTCAACTGGGGCCCACATTGCCCCTCTGTTAAGGCAACTTCACTGGCTTCCAGTGGGCAAGAGGATACTATTCAAATCCTTGTGTGTGGTACATCGGGCGTTTAACGGCCTTGGGCCAAAATACATCCAAGAAAAATGTCCCCACTACGTACCAATGCAGTGTCTCCGCTCACACTCTGCTTTTCTGGTTAAGGTTCTATGTTTTAGACTGACCCGTACTGGCGGCTGCGCTTCCTTGCTGGCTGCCGCCAAGGCCTGGAATGCTATTCCATTAGCACTGCGGATGACAGTTGACCACCTAACCTTTCGGCGTATGCTCAAAACATTTGTGTTTTAGTTTGGTTGTTAGGCAGCTCTGTACTCACTTTAGCGCCAGGGTGCCTCCGGGTGTTTGTGCGCTCTATAAATGTTTTTAACATAACATAACATAACCTGACATAGGGGACACTGAACTAGGATGCAGGATAAGTGCAGTGGATAACGGGGGTGGTTTGGTGGGGCTGAGGTCAAGGTTGAGCCTCATGCCCTAGGCAATTCCACCATAACTTGCATCCCCAGCATTCGCTGCTGATAATGACACACATCAGTATACATTGCAAAATATATGTTTGTTAAAGGAGGTTTACAGTTCTTTCATATATGTCAAAAGAGGAATTATTAATCATGTATATACAGTGATGTAAGATTATGAAATATTTTCACTCATAAAAACATATGAAATTCACAGAAAATACATTGCTAAAGGGACATTATGGTTAGGTTGCACTAATAAAAACCTATGAAATTCAGTGAAACAACATTTTTAAAGGGACGTTATGGTTACAGGTAAAACCAAAAAAAACTGAAATTTGCCAGTATGGTAAGCTAAGCAACCATAACTCGCACCACCACTGTACAATGCTAAGACTAACACCCAGGACATCAAAGATGACATCACAAATGTCAATGATGACATCACTGATGACATCACACAAGAAATTCATTTTGATGAATAGTCCTTAAAAGAGGTTGGGCCTCATTACACGTAGTGCGGTAAGGGTTTACCGGTAAGGGCACCAGTACCGGTAAACTCTTACCGCCTTACTACAAGGTCCCTTTGCAGGTTGGTACTTTAATGCCTGCTTTTTAGCAGGCGTTAAAAACCAACCCGCAAAGGGACCAGGGTGCTAATTACGGTACCGCAATTTGCGGTACCGTAATTAACACCTTTTCCATTCCCATTATGCCCTATGGGGCAAAAATGGGAATGGGGAAGGGCAATGGGGGAAGGGGGAATTACCGCCCTGCCAACCTTGGAATAGGGCGTTAATTCCCCTTTTCTCCAAGGCAGTGCCGGTATTTTACCGGCATGGACCAAGGTGCTAATAGCACCTTGGTGCACCGCCTACCGTGTAATGAGGCCCGTTGTGTTTGTAATGTTGTGAACAAGATGTGAGGGGTGATCGGGAGACCTATCATGAACTACTTAATGTATTGAAGTACCAAAATACCTTCAGCTATCCCTCTGCAAATACCTCCTCTCTCGAGCTCTTCACTTCTCTACCTCCAACTCTCTCAGGGTCAGTCGTTTTTCAAAGAAACAAGCTGGGGGTAGATCTCTTTCTTCGGCTGGGGTGTCCCTCTGGAACAGACTCCGTGCCACTTTAAAACTTGAGGAGAACCATCTCCGGTTCCGGAAGCACCTCAAAACCTTCCTCTTTTCTTCTGCCTTCGTTCCCCCTACCCCCTGCTGATCTGTTCTCTCTTGGCACTGTGCACCTGACCACCCTCTGTCCTCCAAGCCCAGGTACCTGCTCACCCCGCCACCCTCCCGCACTGCCTCCAGGCCACCCCTTGCACTGGGGTCTGCATCTGTACCCATACAGCCCCCCTTTTCTTCCTGCACTTATCAGACCTACCCTATTGCTGCCTTAAACCTAGCACTTGCAAATTGCTGGCTGCACTACCACTGTTTGTTGCCTTTATTATTTATTTATTGTTATTTATCTGTTTCTCCTCTGCTTCGCACTTTCCACTTCTCCCCCCAACCATGCATTTTTCCCCTCCCCATCTCCCATGCACTTGCGCGTTCTCAATGTCACTGGGCCTAGTAAGATCGCTGTTTCGTTCTCCCTTGTTACCCTCCCTTGCCTTGTCACGCTCTGAAACACTTGTGTACGAGCGCGATAGAAATAAAATATCAATATCAATATCAAAGTATGTACTCATCTAAAAAAAAACATTACACCGGAGTGGTGTTGTTAATACAGGAACCTAATCATGCATACACATAGGCAATGGCTGCAGCATGCACCATAGAAGTACAATATTTTTAATCCGGTAATTGTGCATAGTAAACTAATGAATGCTACCTTATCAGAGTTTTGAGTAATGTTAAACATGGAATGAATAGCTAACAATTCAAGACTTACTACACACTTGTGTTAGTGCAAACAGTACATATGAAGACATACAAAGCATACAAATCAGAAGCACATACATGGAAACTAAAGTAAAGAAGAAAGAAACAACATCACCAAAAAATGTCAATAACATTAAAGTTCATCTTCATGTGTACAAATGAATTGTGTATTTGTGCCTGCTTATTGCCCCATTATGTGCACCATGAGCTGAGACTAAACCCAAAGGAAAGTACTATAAGAACATACGGCAAGGTTAACGCCTAGATAAATAGCACCTTTTGAATGCTCATATTTTGACTGTCAGTGAACAAAAACACCTGGCCTAGATATGTCAGTGAACAAAACCAAGTGGCCCAGATATGGTATGTCACTGATGTCATCAATGACATTTGTGATGCCATCTTTGATGCCCTCGGTGTTAGTCTTAGCAGTGCACAGTGGTGGTGCGAGTTATGCTTGCTTAGCTTACCATAACTGGCGAATTTCTGGGGGGTTTCGGTTTTACTTGTAACCATCACATCCCTTTAACAAAGTATTTCACTGAATATATATACACACACACACGCACGCACGCACGCACGCACGCACGCACACACACACACACGTTTCCATTCTGTCTCGGGAGGATAGCTCTGTGGCAATGTGCTCCCCTTAGAAGCAAGACGACACACAGCAACACAGGTTCGATCCCCAGTTCTGCGCTTAGAAACTTCTGGGTATTGAGCGTGTTATAAATAACCCATCATATCATATCATTCTGTTTAGTCAAAATTCACCAAAGATATAAGCATCTGAATAGGTGCTTATCCTACTTGTAGTCCAATTTAACCAGAACTGCAGTCCTTGTTGGCAATTTAGTAGTTTGCTGCTCTGAAATCAGATCTAAAGTGAAAATGTGAACGTCATAAGGCTTAACAAAGGGTGTTTTTTCTAGTGTCAACGCAACGTGAATCCGGCCGAGAACGTTTTCAATGTTTAGGTTCAAAGGGATTATGTTTGTGACTAAAAAGACACGGCTTCCACCACTCATAATCAGTTTGTAGGGCACACATGGCGCAGCAAATTAGTGCGAGTCAGAAGGGAGGAAAAAGTGATGCAAGGGGGGGTGGGAGACCGACACAAAGAGGGAAAAACTTAGGGGACGATGCTTTTCTATCAACAAAGCAGCAGGGGGAAATTCTGGTTCATCTCATCAGGCAACGTTTCCGCCGTTTGCATCGCGCGGGAAACAATGCCTCGAGCAGCACTAATCTCCCAGATCATAGGCTTTTAATAACAATTAATCCTTGCCACTCACCCAGTGGACACACTGCTACAGGGGACAGGCCACTTCTCACTAGCAGTTTAACCATCTCGCAGCCTTATTGCACCTCGCTCCCCGTGCCCAGCTGTCGGGAGGCCTGCATTTAGCAAGTACCCCAGTTTCCCAGTTTCCATCCCGCTTTAAGCGGGGTAATTTACCAGTGGGATTTTCGCACTCGCAACGTTTTGCCATCCCTGCAGCTACATGCTTTTAGTCAACTTTTTTGTAATTACCTTAATTAGAAGGGGCAACACATGAAATTTAAAGTGAGAACTCAAAGTTTCACTTCTAAACCGGAATCATTAAGGCCTCAGTAGATTTAAGTAACTGTACAATGGCTGCAATCAGCTTAAATGTTCAATATTGTTGTCCCTTCTAATTCTACTGAACTAAAACTAGGACCCATTGTCGATTTTAATTGACATAAAATTCCACACACGCAATGGCAAGAAAGGACAAAACATAAAGTATCGAGTAAACCTAAATGAATAAAAGAATATGGAATAAGAACATGGTTATCCTCCCTTGCATCTCTACTATGATGCTATTATTAATATTATTATTATTACGCTTTTTTTTAATTACTGTTCTGAATCCCCACCGTAGTGGTCTCAAAACACCTATCCTTGTTCCAGCCTGGTACATTTTGATTAAAATTGGCCATGACTGTCTCTTCTTGATATGTGTTTGGCCAGATCCATAAGGGAGGAACTGGAGGGCCACGAGTCTAACCCTTTGTCTCGCTCCTGTCATAGGTTGTAGTTGTTTAATAGTGTCCCCACAGTGTCACAGGCCTTCTGGAAAAAGGCTGCATTGCCTTTGGTGATTTTGTGCCGGTTAGAGGGAGCAGAGGCCGTAAGCCGCTTTTCATTGCCTCGGCTGCCTCCCAAGGCCCCCCATCTTTTCACCCCCTTTGTATGTCCTCATGCAGACATGATTTTGTGGGGACTGCATTTATTTTCCCAAAAAAGTGTGTCCAAATGAGCAACTGAAACTAGCATTTTCCTGAGAAGAAAAAAGGAAACGGGTGGCAGTGATATGATATGATATTGTATCTATTACTCACTTAATACCCAGAGGTTTCGAAGCGCAGACCCGGGGATCGAACCTGTGTTGCTCCGTGCTGTCTTTCTTTGTTGCCCCCATACTGCCAAGTGTTGGGTTAGATGGGAATGGATGTAAAGTGGAATGACATGTTGTATTAGGATGCCTCCTCCCCCAAATATAGGGAACACGTTTTGCTGGCAGGGGTGTAATGGACATACCTAAGAAGCGTAAATCGAAGTAGCACCACGTGTCAACCCCTTCCTAGGCGATAAGGTCCAAATGCATAAAAAGAGGCATCCAGTCAACATGAGGACCAACTTGTTACTTTTAATCAACCTTTACTGTCATCGGTTATTTCTCTATTGTACCCTGATAACCATCTGCTTATTCCTCGTATGAACTTGAAAGTACATGCATTCTTGTGATCCAATCATGTGATCAAATCAGTAGTTATAGTTTTGTATCTATTTTTGCAAAGTTTGCCAACACAGCCACCATTGACATCTCCACCTGCACGGATTGCTATAACCAATACTGCGAACACTGACAAAGCACTCACCACCACTAAAAGAACTGCCACTTCTCCAACCACCGCCATCACTACCACTACCACTCCCTGGTCTCCCTCATGCCGCTTCACCACTAAAAATGGCCAGAGGTTCTGAAACACACACACACATACAGACAACTTCATGGGTAGTAGGTGGTGAAGTACTGAGCCTTTTGCTAGAAGAGAAGCAGTGCTACAGGGGATGCTGGAGGAGGAAGCACGGTACAGAGATGTAATAGGTGGCCATGTTGTTGGGGATGGGGTGGCGGGTGGTATTGTTTGTTCCAAGGACTTAAATATGGCATCAGTTTGTTGTTTGGGGCGTGAACACATTGAAATGGCTCATTCTTGGAACTATGTAATCATTTTCTCACTCTGATTTAGTTTAATCCTATTCTTAATGTGATTCTGTAATTTGATATGATTTGGTATTTATAACGCTCCTGTACACAAGTGTTCCTACGCACCACAAGACAAGAGAGGGGAGACAGAGGGAAGACGAGACAAACGATTTTTTTAAAAAACGTGTTTATTTATTGTTTGCTTGTTAGTCGCTTATACAATAAGAACATACTGTTTCAAAGTGCCCATAGGGCAGGGAGGGAAGGAGAGAGGGAAATACATTAAGCATTACAATATAACATTTAAGAGCAGAGGGGGGAGGGACAAACCTACTTTGCCTTGTGAGTAATTCAGAATGTGCAGTGTAGAAAGGCAGGGGCAATAGGGGGTAAGTGCTGGGGAGTCCGAGCCCATGGGTGGACCCGAGCCCATGAGTGGACCATGGACAAAGTGCTAAAATGTTGAGTGCTAAGAGGCCTGCGCCAAGGTAGGTGTAAGTGTGAGTCTGCAGATTGGAGGGTGTGCAGATGCAACGATAGGAGCTGGGAGGAATTGGTGTGGGAGGTCAAGGCCCTGAGGATGCATAAGGGCCAAGTACAATGATTCAACAACTGTGAGATTAGCAGAGGAGGGAAGGATGATTAAAAGAGGAAAGTCTTAAGGAGCTTCCGGAACTTGAGAAGCTCATGCTCAAGGCGGAGTGGAGGGGGAGGCTATTCCAGAGGAGGGAGCCTGCAGACGAAAGTGAATGACCCCATGCCCTCTGCTTAGCAAAACGCTTTGCATTCAAAGAGTTGGTACTCAGGGAGCACAGTGGTCTAGGGGGAGAGAATTTAGAGGGATAAAGTTGAAGATAGTGTGTTCCCTGGGCCCAAACAACCTTGTGGATGATGCAGCGGGATTTTAATGTAATCCATGCAGCAACCTGGAGCCAGTGAATACTTTTTAGTGCAGGAGAGATGAGGTCCCTGGGCTTGAGGCCAAGGATAAGTCTCACTGCCCTATTCTCGATAACCTGGAGGGGTCGCAGTGTGGAAGGAGGAAGGTTCATGAGTAGGCTGTTACTGTAGTCAAGTCTAGAGAAAACAAGGGCTTGAATAACAATGAGCCACTGAGGGAAAGTGAGAAAAGGTAGAATTCCTTTGAAAAGGAAGAACTGATAGTTGGACTTCTTGGCAATATCCTGAGTCTGAGAGTGGAAGGAAAGGGAGCAGTCGAAGATGACTGCAAGGTTTCTGGCTTCAGTTGAAGGCGCAGGTGGAGAGCCCAAAGAGGAAGGCTGCCAGAGTGAAGGGAAGAAGGAGGGAGCAGGGGTCCCAATGGGAAGAATTTCAGTTTTACAGGCGTTGAGATCATTGGAGGCACACCAGGACTGGATGACAGAAAGGCAGTCAGGGAGGACGGAGGGTACAAGATGTGTCAGCAGGGAGTCTGAAGAAGAGCTGTGTCTCGTCTGCGTAACACTGGAAGTTGGAGGAGAAGTAGGAGATGAGGCATGCAAGGAGGGCAAGGTAGATGTTAGAAAGCCAGGGGGAAGTATGGAGCCCTGAGAGAGACCACAGGCAGAGATGGAGGTAGGAGAGGAGAAGGGGTCCAGGATGACTTGTGAGGAGCGGTTAGTGAGAAAAGAGGACATCCAACCCAGTGCCCGTTCTGAGATACCAAGTGTATCGTGGAGCCTTTGTATGAGGATGGAGTGGTTACCTGTGCCAAATGCAGAGGAAAGATCGAGAAGGAAATGGACAGCTGGGGAGTTGGAGTCAAGCGATGCAAGCAGTTCATGGGTGTTCAGAAGAGCATGTTCCGTGTCTCTGGATAATCAGAATCCAGATTGATGGTCGTGGAGGCTGCCAGCAAATTCAGTGGGAGAGTTAAGTTGGGGAAAAGCCAGCTTCTCAAGTAGCTTCCCCAAGAAGGGGGTGATGGAGATAGGGCGATAGCTGGGAAGGCAGATCGGGTCATAGGATGGTTTCTTCAGGAGTGGCCACACCAGGGTGTTCTTAAGGGAGGAGGGGAAAGATCCAGTGATAAAGGAATGATTGCAGAAATCAGAGAGAGCCGGGGCAAGGGAGTCAATGTTATCCTTGATGGGGCCGAAAGGGCAGGGGGAGATCTGTTTAAAAGAGACCTAATGGAACTGACAACTCTGGTGACTTCTTCAGGTGTGACAAGAGAGAAGGAGAAAAAGGAGGAACGAGGAGGGAAAGGGAGAAGTGTGGTTGGGGAGTGGGAAGTGATGTGAGGGAGAGCAGAGAGGGAGGTAAGAATGTCCTGTGTTTTGGTGGCAAAGTGTGAGGCCAGTGCATTGCAGAGGGCCTGGAAAGGAGAAGGGGAGGAGGAGACTGTGGAGGGGTTGGCTAGGTCACTGTAGATTTTGAAAATATCCTTGGGTCTTTCGGATGAGCATCTGTGGCAACGGGAAGTGCAGTGGAAAGGGAGAGGGGGAAGTGCAGGGGGGAAGTAGGAGGAGGTGCGGTCGGCGCAGCAAGGCTCTGAGTATGTGCAGCCAGGGCAGCGCAGATCTGGGTATGTGCAAGGAGGCAGGAAGTGGTAGGAGTTGAAGTTACAGTCCCTAAGTGTCCGGTTGGCCAGGTGGCAGTGCAAGGTTGACTGGTCATGGAGGAGCCAGGTACCCATTAAGGCTCTGAGGGTACCAAGCAAATAGTCAGGGCAGCAGACCGGTAGGTTAGCAAGGAAGCGGAAGAGAGAAGGCAGAGGAGAAAAAGAAGGTCTTGAGCAGCAGCTTCCAGAATTTCAGGTGGTCCAGCTAAATTCTGAAAGGGGCAGGGAGGTCCTTCCAGAGTGAGGCACCTGCAGAGGAGAGAGATCTACCCCCAACGCACCTGGTCCTCAGAGAGTTAGCGGCAGATGAGCGAAGGGCTCTAGAGGGGAGGTATTAGGCAGATAGAGTTGGATAT
Organism: Ambystoma mexicanum; assembly: GCF_040938575.1. Classification (NCBI taxonomy): domain Eukaryota; kingdom Metazoa; phylum Chordata; class Amphibia; order Caudata; family Ambystomatidae; genus Ambystoma; species Ambystoma mexicanum. The sequence goes on along the minus strand of NC_090929.1, from coordinate 681,044,702 downwards.
AGTGAGGACCCTGGCCCCAGAAAGCCTTGTGCACGATGCTTAGGGTTTTGAACTTGATCCTTGCAGCCACTGGGAGCCAGTGGAGAGATTTCAGGGCTGGAGAGATGCAGTCCCTGGACTTGAGGCCAAGAATAAGACTCGCAGTCCTGTTCTGGATTCATTGCAGGGGGCGAAGAGTAGCGTTAGGCAGATTGAGAAAGAGGCTGTTGCATTAGTCCACCCTGGAGAGAAGCAGAGCTCTGGAGAAAGTGAGACTCTGGGGGAAGGTGAGAAAAGGTAAAATGCCTCTGAGGAGGTAAAGCTGGAAATTGGCCTTCTTGGCAAGGTCCGTAATATGAGGAGAGAAGGAGTCGAAGATGACACCAAGGTTTTTTGCCTCACCAGAAGGCGAGGGTAGAGGGCCCAAGGAGGGCAGCCAGAGTGAGAGAGGGAAAGCAGGAGCAGGTGTCCCAATGAGAAGGATGTCAGTCTTACTGGCATTGAGTCAGAGATCACTGAAGGTGCAATATTCCTATCTTGCCCTACCACTAAAATTACTAATTGGAGATTGACTGCCAATATTACCTCTGGCACATTCCCTTTTGCCTACTATCTTGGGCTTTCCTTCATGGATCCCTTCATACAACCCTAGAGTATTTCTACCTTATATACCTAGATGACTTACTATCACTTATCTAACTGCACAAATGCTTGGACTGTCACTCTGGACTCATGCCAGCACACCCGTTTCAGAAAATAGCACATGTCACAGCAATCGTGACTCCTCTGATAATGCCCATTGCTACTTCTCTCTCCAGGGACGCTCTGCACGAAGGCACTTAAATGTAAAATGTTAATTCCACTGCTAAAAAATCACAAGATGATCCAGGCGTTCACACAACATATTGTCCTACTACCAAAATTCCGTATGTATCCGAATCGATTGACAGAGAAATACAACTACAATAAAATGACTATGTTCACTGTGCCCAAAACAAACTGGCTTTTAACCAACGCACAGCATTGAGCTAGTAGTCATAACCATAATAGATGACATCTAGAATCTGGTTAATAAGTTTTCCGTGTTGGCGGCGTCATATTATTATATCTTTCGGCAGCGTGCAGCCCTGTGAATCATTACTATTCGACAGACAGGTTTTGGTAACTAATGTGTCTTAGGATGGATTAATTATTTCATGTAAGACTAAGAACAAACAATCACCATCTTCTCTTTTAGCGCAAAATGTATCTTAGACATCAAAAGGGCATCCCCTTGTGTTCTGCAGTGGTTAGCTCTCTCGCTCTTTATTTCAAATATGTACATCTTGCCTTTGATGAATTTCATAGAGCATGATGGTATGTAGCTTCTGGACTGTGCATATTGTACACACTGCTTGTATTCAGTTCACCCCACCTCACAACTCCAAAGCCAACTAGACCAACTGTATGTTGGAAAAATACTCTTGGACGGGGGACAATGGACTGAAATCCCACATCACTTAGATGGAAATAGAAGAAAATTATAGTGGTTGCTTCACAGCAAGCTTGGTTACCAGAAATCTGGCCTTCTGCTATGGACAACTTCCCCAACCATGCTTTCCCAGAAAGTCAGTGTTTGTATAGATATACATTTTATCTGTACAACCAGTTTGCTGCAAGCCTGAAGACAGGCTTCTTCTCCATAAGACTTCTTAAACACAATTTTCCATTTCTGGAACTCCAATACTGAATTCCGGTCATGCTGGCCTTACTACAATTCTACATTGACTTTGCAAATGGTATTTATCTGGGATCTCTGGCATATCTGATACATTATCTCAAGAGTGCAGAACACCACAGTATTAGCCTAACTGATTGTTTATAATCGATTGAATGGTACATTTGACCGAATACGGCCAGTACCATTCGATCGATTATAAAACATACTGAACATGTGGAGTGGGGGTTGCTGAGGTGTCCCCCACTCCCCATGAATGGTATTTTTGGAGTTGGGCGCTGCAGGAGTGACCCCCGCTTCCTCAATATGGAAGGTGTGGGATTGAAAACAAAAAGAAAAAGAAAAATAGAAAAACAAGAAAAAAGGACCGAGGGGAGTCAGATCCGACTTGCGTTAGAGGGATGGATCAGACACCGCAGGGTTGCGGGTGACCTGGAGGCGAGCAAGCCGGTAAGTACGGGAGGGTGGGTGGGCATTGGGGGATTTTGGTTGCATTTGTAAAGGGATGGGGGTTGTTTCTTGGTCTGGTAATTGTTTGAATGCGAACAGATTTATTTTTAACAGTTCACCGCAAACATTTATCAGATGAACAATCAACCCCAAACCAAACACCACAGTCTGTTTCTTCCATCCACAGTTTGTAGAGATTCAGAATGTGGAGTCCTCAACTCACTTCACCTGCTTCTGGTTTGGAAGAAATCACCTTGACGTCCCTTTCTATCACACATGGGGAATTGCATGGTATCAGTCCAGGGTTTATAAGAGACACATTTCGACTCTATCATTGCAACCAGTGTCTACATTCTGCTCACAATCTTTCTACAACCGATTAAATTCAAGCAATCAACAATGGGTGGCATCGTTTTTGTTACTCTCCAAAACAATTTCTCATAACACTTAAGAATTGTTAAGGATGGCCTAAAATTTGTAAAATATCTCAATTTAGACTTTTCTTTGCATAAGAATGCATTATTGCTTTCTTATTACATTTTGTGTAGTAGTTCCACCAGGAAGCCATCTGGCAATCAATACGTGCAATAATAGTCCAGTTAACATACAGAACCTGAATACAGCTATGACGAATGCTTTACCCAGGCGTTATCTGATATATATTGTACTGAAATTAATATTTTGATCATTTAAGCCATTTTATTGTTTTCCTTTTCGTTGCAGTTTTAAGTATAATATATGTTATGCTATATATAAGGCATATATGGTACAATATGATTAAAGACCCTCTTTATTATCATTTTTCTAAATTTAAGAGATGTCCAAATGATGAGCCTATTAGAGTGGCACACAGATGTTCACCTCGCTACTGTTAGTTATCCTTAGATCTAATGAACTGATTCACAAACATAGGTTGTTACCTTTGCCATTCATACCAGGCAAACATTCCCCCTCCTTGTGATTTTGAGCAGAGATTAATTATATCATAAACTATATGTGCAGCTGTTCACAGTCACAAAGGAAACATGCATTGGCAATGCCAACAGTCTGCGCTTTTGTGTAGGCATGGGAAAGGCACTTGCCTGGCACAACCATAGTGGTATTGACTGCCCATCGATGGTAGCAGGTGCGAATGGTAGGAGTATCTTGGCATCTATTAGCAGTGCCTGGCAAATACCTAATACTTATACACAAGCCAAAACTTTGTGTTTGTCAATGCTTGTTTGTAACAGGACTGTTTTGATGTTTTGAAAAAACACTGTCAGCTCCTTCAAGTGCAACGTTTGATGGTAAGAGAGCTCAAAGAGTTCCCATGAGGAGGTATTTTGGGCGGGACTGGAGGGAGGTGAGAATGGCCATGGAATTAGCCTGGCCGAGGGCAGTCAATGGGTGGGCAAATGACCAAACAACACCTATAGGCTGTGTGTCACTCATCATATCCCATTTCTCCCTATGTGTGCTCTAATGCAATTGTTTCGGTTTATAGTTGTCACAAGCTACACCTAATATCCCAAACTAAAAATGTACGCCTACAAAGGCTGGCGTATGTGTGTCTAATGTGTTCAGTGCCTAACTTATGTGTTGTGCCAATTTAGAAAAAGGAATACAAGTTATACATTTTGAGTTCTCTTAGCATGCTGTAAGTCATTTTCCCCACAGGAACCTTGTCAATTTGACAACAATTGTGCACTTTATACACTGACTGAAGCAATATTAACTGGATCGTGTGCAAGCTAAGTGTGCAGTGACGGGTGGCAAATGCATTTCCAAATGTTTATGAATAACCATGTAGGTTACATCTTGCTAGTTGTCCACCAGCATTTAGGTTGCCTTTCTCTAACCTCTCCAAGACCCACTTCCGGAAACTTCCACCTTTGTAGATATGGTAGCAAATCACAAATGGATATCCGGTTATACATGCTTCGGCAAAAAATATATGCATGTTCGACTGACATATTTTGTTTTGTGAATTACATGTAATTGAACACATGCGGAAGTTATGTATTTTCCAGAGATACGTCACACTTACACTGTGAACAAGTTTTGCAAATTACACACTACAGTGTTTGCTTATTTACATATGTACGTTTTAATGGTAGAGCAGTACATTAGCAATAAGGATGTGTGTTCAAGAACATCTGTAAACACATTTTAAAATGTGTTTGCATGGCTGTAATGATTTATTTGTTTTAGTGATTCCCAGGATATCCTAAATAAACTATTTCTGAAATGAGTTGAAATCAAAAGAAACTGTCATAGCTGACGAATACGATGAAGAGTGAAATTGAAATTTCAATGCTAACATAATCATGATTAAAATGATCTTATGAAATGCGTTGCATTCAGCGCGTATTTCATTTCGTGCGACGTTGCGTCACTGCACAATATAAGGTCTTCTGCAATAGGTGTGCTTCCTGTAGCATCAAGCACATTTGAAGACATTAGAAAAAAGCAGAGATAGTCAACATGAGCCACAATGTCCTGTCTTAACCATGATTAGATTCAAAGAGCCCCGGGGCTGCTAAGCTGGTAGGCGTAAAGAGAAGTGCCATTTTAAATGCTTAAAAAATACCACTTAATGACAGGCTGCAATTGACTGGGATATTTACGATAGCAAGTACTTCATGGGGTACATGCGGTTTATTTACCTGATAAGGAACATTTTGTGGAGTATTACTCTATAGAGTACTTTCTTTCTATGTATCAAATGCCATAGCTATCCCAGGCGATCCCCATCCTTTTCAAGTGGTAGGCTTTGAAAATAGCACTTGTTTTTACTGTTGCCGCCATATCTGTAATGAGGCCGCAAGGTTAACAGTAAGCATTCAAAGACGTTAAATACTTTGATGTTGGACAAAGAAAATTCAATGCAAGCTATCTGTAATCATAGGTCTTCCTAGAAGTCATGTTTAGTAAATTAAATACGGAATTTGTATTCTATACATGATTCAACCCAATTGTTCAATTCAACGATCATAGCAGTTCCTGACATGCACTCTGTTTGAAATGTAAGCAATGACACAAGTGATGCAATAGGCGTGTTTTCAAACACATCTACTTATTCTGTGTCAATTCATGGTTAGGGGTGGACCAAACTCCTATAGGAGCTAGGGGAAGATCTAAATGCAAGGAGATTCCTGATGTAACTGTCTCAGGGGTGGGACAACTCAAGTTGGGACAGTCTCAGTGTATCCAACACCTCCAGTGGTGCTTTCTCAAAATCATAAAGTTTGCAACCTAATCTTAAACAGTGTAAGAAGAAATGGGGATGAGGTGTGCACTCTGATTCCCAGTCAGATTTACCTGCTAAACCAACAGTCTTCTCCTCCAAACGTTTTCCTGACTCTATCAATCATCAGGGAGGCTGTGTTTCTTTTCCTTTTCAGGTGTGTCTGGTTAATTCTCATTAAAATCTCTAAGGATTCTGGTACATGTAGTCGCACACTTTTTTCAATGCAGGTGACTAGGACCCAAGTCTCCTCCAAAGCACACATCTTTCCCTTGATAGGGGGAGGGGGAAAACCATGTTTATGCCTCGCCATAGTAAGGCATGATGACCCTGGTGCTGCTGCCTCTTGAACCTAGCACAGTCCTAGCCACCCCTGTTCCCCAGCACTGCATATTATACAAATCAATGTCCAAGGAGATGGCCACCAGAACGATTCAGAACCTCTTAACAAGTCATTAGCCTTCTAGATAATGCTAGGATAAAACCTAAAATGGGTATCAGAGGCATTATGTGCAGGCTTCCTCTACACTTCTTGTCTTCCAGCTTCAACTGGCTGTTTCGTCAGAAATGTTTGCTTCCCAGTTGGGTCTCTCTCCAATGTTTGGTACTGCAGAAACACATGCACAAACACATATAGGTCTCCCCAAGTCCTCATGGTTTTCATCAATCAGAAGAGGTCTCTCCCTAGACCTCATGTTTCTCAGCATTCACTTGTTCAGGTCTCCCATAGACCTCAGGTACCTCAGCATTCACTTTCATGTATCCCATAGTCCTCTGGGTTTCTCAGCATGCACTTCTTCATGTCGGCCATAGACCCCTGGTTTTCTCAGAATTCACTTGTTCAGGCCTGTCATAGACCCAAACAAGCATGGGATCCTTGAATCAGGGTCCAGTAGCAACTAGGGACTCCATTAAAAGGGCCACCTTGTACCCTGTGGAAGACTCACAGTCTCGGCAGCGTGTGGCGAGAAACACAACCTTCTTCTCCTTGGCTATGGCTGCCTCTACTGGTCTCTCCCTGCCTCTTTTATAGTACCTAAATAGTTTGTGTATTTGGGCCGCTGCTTGGGATTGTCTGTGCCACTAGAGTTTTGTGTAATGGATTTGGAGTGGGCTTTACGTCTGGTTTATCTTAACTGAAGCTGACATTTAGAATAAGGAGCCTCTCTATATTGATTAATTATAGTACTTCTCTCAGCTGGCAGTTCTGTGGTTTTGTAGGCTTGCATGGCATCTGCACCAATTTAGATTCTGGGAAGTTCTGAGAACTAACCACAACTCTAAGATTGGAAAAGGGTTCCCTTATTCATTCTGCACATGTCATCTTCACCAAAGGGATTTAATGCCTCCCCTCTCTGAATTGCAAGGCAGAAACTTCAGCCATGTTATTGATCAACCACATATTGTCTTGCATTCACCTTCTTCAAAGGATTGAGATCAAATGGGGTATTGATTTAACTTGTACAGCAATGACTAAGGTGGGTGAATCTCTTGGAGTCACAAAATGTTGCATGTATCCTACTTCCCAGCATCCAAAGAGGGTGGAAAAACATAATAAAACTATTGTGGGAATTTTAAAGATGTTTGTGGTAGATTCTGGACCCAGTTGGGACTTCCAATTACCGCACGTCCTGATGGCTTTGGGGTGTATCCCTATTTCTGCAACTAGGATGAGTCCTTTTAAACTTCGGAATCAAAGGAAAATATCCTTGCCTCAACCACTGTGTACCAAAAACAGGAAAAGACTTTTATTATCACCTCTCCCATTCATGAATATGAAGGAAGCATGCTTAAGCATCTCCAACATGCTTTCGCATATGCGCAGAGGAACCTGGAGAAGGCTGCAGTAAGTATGAAGACACATTATAACCTGGAAACCTCAAAAAAGGAATGCAAAGAACATGATCGAGTATACACTATACTTTTCAGAGGAAGCAATATAAAGCAAATTGCTCCCATCTTTGCACGGACCTTTCAAGTTCACAGATGAGAGCTCTCCCTTTGTCTACAAAATCAATTTACCAAAAGGGGATCATGCAGAGGAATGCTGTGTCCATGTGAACCAGCTGAAGAACTGTCATCTACAAACTCCCCATTGTTGGATTGAGAAATCAGTTGCTCGTCCCAACGAGACAACATCTGAATAAAAAGGAAACAGCATTACAAAAAATGGGAAATACATAGGTTTAGATGAAAGTCAACATGTGTGTGTTGTGTCCCATAAAATATAAAGATTTTTAGTTATACTTGTAGCATGTCATGCAGATATTTTGAGTAGAAAAAAGTATGCATGATGTATTATTAATAGTAAAAATGTCAAGATGCCATACGAAACCAGCCTTTCTATTCTCTCTTTTAGTTGAACAGAGCAAAGGGTCTTCCAGCCTCCAAGATCAGGTTAGAGAATGGAGTGGGTCCATCCTTCACCCCCAACAAAGAATAGGTGAGCATCTCAGCATCCGCACCCCTGAAAACACAAAGTCACAAAAAGGAAACCACATTTTTGATGGTTGAGAATGTCAGTCAAGTCCGTGGTGAAATAAGACACAGAAGAACACAAGCATGTTTTCTCCCTAAGGTCAAAAGCAATGAAAATACTTTTTATTCTCCCTAGGAATAACCTGTGCCTGCAAGATGCACATATGTAGTTACTTACTTCCGTGAGAGACAGCACATGATAAATGTCATAGAGTTTGCAACACACCAGGAACGTTTTAACTGCATTAAATCCAAAACTAGATGTTCTAAAAAGCTTAGGAAACTGAAAATGTTTAGAGTCATTTAAAGTGGAGCCTTGTCAACCTAGAACAATGCACAGAAAGAAAGCTAAAGAACACATGTGCCAGTTGCAAACCAGGAAAAGATTAATGTTGAAGACAACACCAGCTGATGTATTCATTTGTAATGTTATTGATTTAAATGTTGGTATTTGTTCACATTGAAGCCAAAATGATGCATCACAGTATATAAGGTTTATATTTTATTGGCAGTTTTTACATTGGAAAATGATTCTTTTTAGAACATGTTGAACACAAAGGAATAAAGTCATTGAAATGTTATTTGATAAGAATGGCTTACACTTTATCATCACAATAGAAGTCAATAAGCCCTTCATTTTTACAAAATCATATGATATTTGGAGATGGCTCAGTCATTGCTAGTTAGCCCCCCAGTGAAATATCTCACAGATTATTTTCTTCACTTCAACCCTGCTGAAATGGTCAAAATTGGGGGAGGTTTATGTTTCCAAGGAGATTCTTGGCTGGGCCATATGGTATGGAAATATGTATTGCCTGTTAATATGTTAACACATTAGATATCCAGTAATACAAAGCCCCATTGGGACTAAAGCTTCTGAATCAATCCCCCATCTTTCTGCACTCATATAAGGAGAACATATTCTTACAAATACATCTTAAAATATCAGTAGAGGCTGACATATTGGGTGCAGTGCTGATAAGAATGTGGCCTGTTCCCATATTGCCAAGCCATAAATGAGTGCACTAAATGTGCCATATTTAGAATTTGGCTCCCTATAAAATCAACACGATGGTCAGCCTAATAGAAGCTAGAAGCCCTTGACAGTGGAGCAAGATTAACCATGAACAGAAATACCTGCTAGTATCATGGTTTCACAATCCCAAGAAATGAAACTCAAAGTTGAAACTTAAATAGGCCCAGCAATATCATGGGCCATCCAATTCACATTGCTCATGAACTACAAATGAATTATGCCTATACGTCTACAAGCGTATCACTTACAAATAAACAACAATATGTGTTATGACCCTTAAGATCTACACTATCCTATGAAACCAAATTCAAATTGCCTATGTTTCTTTAATCATTGATAAATGTATTAATATGAAACATTTCATGAACAAATATGCCATGCATTTGTGTCAAAAATCTGGATGTCTGTCTAGGCTGGGGGACCCCAGAAATCCATATTTCACCTAGTGGGCATCTTGCTACAATGAAATATGGTATACAAATGTTTCCTGCATTCAGAAGTCTGAGATAAATAGCTCAGAGCTTCCTCTTTCTCTAAAATGTATAGAAATTATGATTATCCTATCAAAATTGGTGTGTATATTTCATAAAACTGTCTGAGTACGAAGCAAGCTAAAGGAAAAAATGTCATCCATGAAAAAGTATGACATAAACCAATGAACATGATCCATGTTTAAAGCGGAAACACAGTGGTAATAGCGATCTGACTCTGGAATTGAAAGTTGCACAGTAGAGATAACACCTGTTCAAAATGGATGAGTGCTGACAATAAAGATTATCTGGAGAATTGGGCCCTACCCATGAGGAGGAATATTACCTGTAGCAGACTTGCTTTCAAAGAGGGAGCAACAGCCTAGTGCAGTTCTTTGAAAACTCACAGAGGCCCAATTTGACTCAGCACTTTAAAGAATATTTCAAATTGAATATAAAGATTCCACCAAATCCAATCTGAAATGTCTCCTAGAATGATTGCCCGCAAATTCCTGGAGTGTGAGGGTTTTGTGAGGTGATTTCAGCTAGGAGGAGATCATTCCTAGTTGACTATCTTGGTATATTTGTGTGAAATACAACAGTGCCTTCTCACTATACTTAAGGCCAGGTGAGATAGGAGACTTGGTGGAAAAAAATAGCATTTTATGTGCAGAGAGAATGATAAATTATTATTAACAGAAAGAAAATAGGACTTGCTACTGTGAGTTATTCCTTGTACTAAAGCTAAGGAGATGAAAGTTGAAAAAGAACAAACATGCTTTTTCTCTGCTGTGTGCACTTTGTAAAACAGGAGCACATCCCAGTGCTGACAGTGCAGCATTTTGAAAATGATGGCTAAAATAAATGGAATCCTGTGCAATTTACAGATATAGTCTAACCATTTGCACTCTGAATTGACGGTGGCCACGATTCACAGCCTAAATCGAAAATGATTTGATCATTTGAAACCTGTGAAAGTAATAGGTATGTAAAAAGTGAATAGGTAAAAGAAAGTGTTGTTACTCATCCTAAATCCATTCCCTAAGAAATTAAATCATACTGATATAAATTATCCTACCCGCTCTCTTGATGCTGCATAGTAGGGGTAAGGCTTTGCATCTGTGGGATCCAATTTGCAAAGCGAATTGGGAGAGGTGCTGATCCTTGTATTTAAAAATCAAAATAAGGTACCTATATTGGGTGGGTAAACCAAGATCGTTTGCGTTCTAAATTGATAGCACAGTTTTTCTAACCCAAAACATAAGACTAAAATAACACTCATAATAGTCTACATTTACTTTACAAGCATATTTTACAAATCACAGCCCCATCATTCCTTTCAACAGGGGTGGTCATTTGATGTAAATATGTATACACAAATGTCATTTTTGTATCCCCCTATGCAACTTTTCTCTAATACCAATACCTTGTTTTTGATTTTGGAGAAAATAAAAGTTTTAGGGGTCTCATCACGAGTTGGGCGGTCGCCCTTAAATGGGGCGGGAATGCTATTACAGCCGCATTTAATGGTTTGTCCAATCACGAGTTTGGCCTTGTCAGAACGCGTTCACCTCCAGCTCTCAGCTGGAGGTGACTGCGCCGGTGGAGAGGGAATTTTTTGAGCTATTAGCACCCCCAACCCCATTGGGTATGTTGGACCCAATGGGGAATGGGGATTTACCCGTTTACTGCTACTTGTGATCCAGCGCTACTAGTGCCGGAGTGAGCAGCAGTAACGCTATTTCCATTGGCAGTATCCCGGCGCTATTACCGCTGGGATATCACCAACCTTGTGATGAGGCCCGAATTTGCTGTTGATCAACAGAAAGTAATTTTGTATAAATTATAATTAATGAAAGCTTAAATATACTGAATGATGAGCCACATGGTCGTCACAGAATTGAGAATGCTACCTAGAGGTGACCTTGTATTATTTAGGATGAGAAAGTTACAAATATATTACATAGATATGGTGTGACTGCATATACCTCATGGCGATATTGTCACAGGCAGGCTATAAATCAGCATGTATTTTATGTTGTTTTATTACACGCCGATAACTCAACAAGCATCAGGGCGTGATACACAGAGACACAAAACAACAATAAACACAAAGCTTAAACAAGGTTCAGCACAATTGACGATAAGAGACCAGATAATGATTCAAATAAGTACATCTTAAGGCTCTTTCAAAAGGATAGCAATTTACTTTGGAGGCATAAATCTAGCGGACGAGCATTCCATGGCTGCGAAGCCCTATAGGTAAAGGATTTTCCATTTCCTTTCATTTTTCAGGAGTGGGGACATATTACTAGTGAATTGTGACTTTATTTTATGTTTCTATTAGGCTTATAAAGAGTAATTCTCTTTTTTGGGGTATTCTGGGGCATTGGCATGAATTGCCTTCTGTACCAATATCTTAAATGATACTCTGGCTTTGATGGGCAGCTAGTGAAGAGGTTTTTACTTGTTCGGAGATATGTTCTCCATGAGGAATGTTCTTAATAATGCAAACAGTATCATTTTGTACTGTTTGCAGGGGTTTATAGTGATAATGTAGAAAGACAAAATGTAGAAAATCAAGATGTCGAAAAATAAATGTAGAAAAAAAAATGTCGAATTTTATTTTATGATGTTTTTTATTCAAAATGGGGGGTTCCCACCAACCCCCCTTGTTTTTTTCTTTTTTTTGTTTTACCTATTTTTTTTTATTCCCAGACCCCAAAATAAATATATAATTAAAAAAAGGGAATTCGAAATGTTTTTTTGTACATTTATTTTTCGACATTATTGTCATTCTACATTTTATTTTCGACATTTTGACTGACCACCATTTGCAGGAGCTGTAAGTCTTTCTTTGGGGCACCTCCGAGCAGATCATTGCACTAATCTATCCTAGATAGGATGGTGGCTCTAGCTAATGTTTCACAGTTTTTATCTGCAATTAGAAGTCTTATTTTTCTTAAGAGTTTTAGACGACACTTCACACTTTCTGCAATTCACTTTACTTGGTCCTCCGATCCAACTGAACAATCCACATGGGTGTCCAAGGTTTTTACTTTTGTTTACGTTTCTATAGTACAATCAGCTAATTGAAAATTAGAATAACTCAAGTCAAGTTTAGTTCCTAGAAACGTGTGGCCAGAAATAAGCAACTCAGTTTTCACACCATTCAGTGTTTTTGCATCCATTCCTTTATTATCTTAAAGGCAGCATTGAGTTTTAGGCTGTCTTGTTTGTAGTCTCCTGTTAATTCTAACAACAACTGAGTGTTATCAGCATAGTTCGTAAATATAACATTGGGCGCTTCCAGCACATTACACAGCGGTTTCATATAAATGTTAAACAGTGCTGGCGAGAGGCAAGCTCCCTTTGGGAGACCACATGTGATGGGCATGTAATTCATAGGGCCTGATCACGACGTCGGCGGTAACGCTAACGCTATTAGCGCGGGGGCTATTAGCGCGACCACCATAGCCCCCGGCGCTAAAAGCGCGGGATCACGAGTTGGGCGGACTTGGAAGTCCCCATTCCCCATTGAGCCCATTCGGGAATGCCCCATTCCCCATTGGGCTCAATGGGGAAAATTCACGCTCTTACCGCCGGCGGATTTCCCGCCGGTGGTAATAGCGCACATTTTTGGCGGATTTCCCCCCAGCCAAGAGCTGGGGCGAAATCCGCCGAAGCCCTGATTCGGCGGACCCTTAAATCCAGCGGTAATAGTGCTACCGCCGGATTTAAGGGTTACCGCCGAGGTCGTGATCAGGCCCATAGTCTTATCACCCCAATGAATGGCGGAAACCCTATCTGTCAGAAACAAAAGGATCCATTGTATTGCACAGGGAGAACAATTTCCGACTCTCTACAAGGCAGCTAATAACATCTCATGGTCTAATAAATCGAAGGCTGCTGAAAAGTCTAATAAAATCAGCAGGCCACATTTACAAACATCTACCAAGTCAAACAAATTAGATTGCAAGTCCAACAGAGGACTTTCTGTACTATGTTGTTGTCTGTGGGGACTTTTTTTTATTTTTTATAACTAGAGGGGTAACAGTTACTTTTTATGCTTTTTGGAACTTTGATATGTTGAAAGGAAGCATTAACAAAACGGAAAAGAAATGAATCAAGGGTACTTTTATGATTCATAATAGGTTTAGAAGGTAGACTATCTCCTAAACATGTTGTCAGGTGCATTCTTCTCATATATTCAAACAATTCTGTTATATTAATATTTTTGAAAGAGAAATTTGATTCATCCTTCCCTGAGTTTTTCTTTAGGGTGGGAATGTGGCTTTCAAAGGAAGCAACATGTATATATCTTATTATGGTGAATTTCCCTGCATAAAGTAAGGGGACTACATTTGATTTTTTATTTGAATTAACTTCGACATTTAATGATTCAAATAGCCTGTTGATTGTTTCAGAATTGAGACTAGGGGTTGTACATGAGGGAGTGTTAGATCAGGGATTGCCATTTAATGAAAGGAATGACATATCAACAAAAATATCTCTATAGAGTGGTTTAGAAAAGATTTCACTGTAGCTGATTAGCAGAATGTCAAATTAGGCTTTAGGACTGTATAGTGCATAATTCTCTCTCTCCTCATGTATTTGCTTAATTTGCAATTTGCAATGATCATCTCTCTTGATTTTTTTATAATTTTCCTTAATGAAAAGGAAAATCTCCTCCCCCATTGCTGGTAATTCTTTGCCTGTTTGACTGTTAACCTTTCTGAGCATGTGTGCCTCTGATAATGCTGTGTCTTTATCTTTTTGGACTTCTCCCAAAACAAGCTTTATATGTTCTTTTTCTCCCTCACATTCCGATAAGAGTCTTTTTTTCGGAACAAACTGTGCACTGACATTGTCATATTTGGCTTGCAACTGTGCAGAGCTTGCTCTGTTTCAAATTCCCTTCCATATGTAACACTCCTTAGCGCACTGCAGCCAAATCACATTGTAGTTCTGCAATAACCTCAGTGTCCTTTACCTGAAATTTAATACCTGTATGTAATGAGAACCAAAGCTTGGCACACAATTGAATGAGGCAATCAATCTCTTGTTGGCCATCATTTTCCAAGACACACCTGAAGAATGCTTCCTTCAGCAAAAATATCATCGAAATGTTCCTTTTCCAGTTCAAAATTAATTCTGCCTTGCCAACTTGACAATGTATTGGATAACCACTTTGCCAAGGCGAATAGTTTAGCCTCTGCATAATTGCAAGGAACAGTAAATCCAGCTTCCATCTCTGTAATATTTGCACTCTATGTCATGAAAGCAGTAAAGATAAATATTATGTGCACCCAGCACAATCACTGCCACTTCCCTACACAATGCAAGTCAAACAGGGGAATAACAAAATGAGCAAAATTGGGGATTTACCTATCACAAAACTATATGAACCACACCGTACTATGTAGAGCCACGGCCAGCAGTTGTACCTTAAGCCAAGTCCTCACAGAGGGCACAAAACATATATTGGGATATTTTTTGATCTCCGAGCTGCTACAGTCCCATGTGTTGTCTTATGTGTTTTTTTTTTTAGTTCTAGCACAGAGATTAGCTACCTGTAAAATGTATATTTTATTCAGGGGCTCTGACTCAGGTCACTGCCAGGCCTAGTGCTGTGCAGGGCACTTTATCTTGTTTCCTGCCTTTGCAGATATGATCATGAGAACACTGCTCTTTACACCTTTTACAAAACAAACACGACCTACAGTAAACAATCATGCACAGCCTTTGTTGTTTTATAAGACATTTTATAGATTTTCTGCAGATCAGAATGAAAACACATAAACAGTGACACGATTTGCAATCATTATAATATTGAAATCAAGCTGAGAAAACAGAAATACATCCCCATTCATCTACACATGCTGGTTTCACAATCTGTCAAAATGATGAGCAATTTCGGAGCTACATTTAGAAGCATCTTGTTTTTTCTGACTGACAGACTCTTGAATGTCCATGAGCCCTCTCTCTCATGCTCTCTCACACCTGTCCAGTGACCCTGCAGCCCTCTCCTCTACCAGCCAGCACATGGAATCTTGGCTCTGCCCCACACAGCAAGTACTCTCTGACTTTTCTCTCCGTGTTCTCAGCAAGAACCCCCAGCCAACCTCTTTTTCTTTCTCTTGAACCTTTTTAAATCCCCTTTTCTGCCGACCTATTTCACATATATCTCTAAACATAAAGTATATGATCTCCCCACCTCTGACAGTGATGTCATGTATCAACCAGACACCTCCTCTGGCATAGCCAGGGCTTCTGGAAACTTCCAGAATTCCTTATTCTTGTTCATCTCACCCTTGAACAGAGTTTGATTCAATGGGCCCAGAATCAATAATTTCAACATTCACCTTCCAGCTTCCTACGCTAGCAACTCAAAGACATAGTCCTGATTTAAACAACAAATTCCATGCACAGCCTTCATGTCCCCATCGCAAAAGCAGTTTTAATTCCTGCATTTATTTCCAAACATCACACCAGAGTCTGTGCCTGGAGTCCCAATTCTATACCCCAGTTTGCACTCTAAGTTTGATCTCAGCTGTCCCATTCTAAGCACTAATAATATTAATGGATTAAGGGATAAAATTAGTAATTAGTATGTTAGCAGTGAGTAGGGTTGTAAAAGCAAAAGGAAATATCGAGGCCGAGTACCCCAAAAGGAAATACACCAAACACAGGCTTACAAAGAGGCACAGATCTTTATTCTAAAACTGTACAGTTACAAAGAAGCAAAGTATCAGATACAGATAGCTATCTGGCCCTCAGTACATCACAGTTAATACCAGCCCTTTCGGTGTGAGAAGCGAGAGGTACTGGACGTCTAAACAGTTGTACATTTTATACATTTCCAATCATAATGTCCAGCCCCTCTACAGGTTAATAATACATGGTCTAGAGTCCGTGCCGAGTTCACTTCTGGCTTGTCCAACTATATACTCATGGATCATCCTAAATTCACATACAAACAAGTCACAATAGCAACAGTGTATTCTCGGATTTAACAATAAGCCTTAACACATGTCCCATACAATGCAGTTCAGCTAGTGTCCACGTTCAGTATTTGTACAAAATTGCAGTTGATGTATGTCCGCGGAGCGGACTTATTGGCACAGACAATTCTCTGTCTACAAGTCAGGCATGGGACAAGGTCTCTTTACCCAACCCAAACATTCAACCAACGGACAGTTTACACATTAACTAGCGTACAAAGTGCAGGATGGCTTAGTTACAAGCGGGAAACACTGTCCACCATTTTAGAACACAGAATCACTTTGGAATAGAAATCAAAATGGCGGACAGACCTAAAATGGTGGGAAAGTCGATCTAAGATCAGAACTTTGCAACACGGTTTTCTTCGCAGAGCCACTGTGTTTAGGCCAATATATACAATAAAGGAGGCACCATATGATATCCCGTTTAACAAACCCTCCTTTTGACCTAAAACAAGCGCTAAACTACTTCTAGTCACTTTACGAGTAACTCCACGTCTCAATGTCCATACATCCTGAATCACTATCAGAGATATCAATTGCCATGAGGTCAGATACTGAGATTTCCTTCAGCACAAATTCATTAGATATTTTCTCTGGGGCATATACCTTGTGTCCTAATGTACCCATCTCTTGTGCACAACATCCTCCTAACATCGAACACATACCAGGAAGACATTGTATACAACAGCAGAAAAACATCAGAATACCTAAAATAATCAGCAGGACTGAAAGTAGCTTCCATCCCCAAGATCGCAAGAAGTCCCAGAAGCAAGCGCTAAGATCTCAGTTTCCCTCGGGAACATGCACTTCTTAACTAAGGATGTGCAGATTTTGTATTGCTTTAAAAATACAAACACTTGAAATTGTCACCTCTAAATGATTGCGCAGCCCTGAGCAAATGGTAAATGTCCTATTCAAATTGAGTGTGTAACTGGACAACAGATACAGTGAAACAAAGAGTCCAAAGCAAGTAGATTCTTCAGTCAAAATACGCTGTTGAAACAGATTTTATGAAATGATGCAAAAACAAGACTGCCGACATGTGTTTCGACCCAGAACAACGGGTCCTTTTCAAGGCAAGACGTATGTTATTCAAACTGCGTTGGAAAACCCAAAGCCCTCCTGGGGGGGCAGATATATAGGCCAATTCTAAAGTAGTTGATTCTCCTCAAGAAAATAAGCGGCAAATAACTGAAGCAGTCTCTGTTACTGATACAGTGTGGTACATTCCCAGAACATGGGAGTTTGTTCAAACGTTGCAACTGTGAGTTCAGGGGCTGGTTCCCCACTGTGGCCAAAGTCCAAACGCTTCACGAAATCCATATCCAAATCCACATACCAGGAAGACATTGTATACAACAGCAGAAAAACACCAGAATACCTAAAATAATCAGCAGGACTGAAAGTAGCTTCCATCCCCAAGATCGCAAGAAGTCCCAGAACCAAGCGCTAAGATCTCAGTTTCCCTCGGGAACATGCACTTCTTAACTAAGGATGTGCAGATTTTGTATTGCTTTAAAAATAGTTGGGGAGGAATCTGGCATGAAAACACAGCAGGTGGACCCCACTAATTTACATTCCCCACCACGCTCAGCCAGGATGACATCTAATGCCATCCGGTTCTGAAGTGCCACTAACCTTATTGCTTTTTGTTCTAAAGTCATGTTATAGAGTATGTCAGTAGTCCGGTTGATGGTCCTCTCCAGTACTCTCGCTAGTCTTCTGATATCTTCAGAGTTCAGCATTTGCCCCCAAAAAAGCACATCAGATTTACCTACATCGCCCAGAACTTATGCTGAAGTATTGCCATTCTCGTCCCGCCGCAGACGAGCCTTTGAAATAAGTACTAACAATGAATACCCCGGGTAACATAATCCCTAAATAACAGGTTCCATGCCAATCCCTGGGTAACCATGGAAATGCTACATTACCGCAAACAAAGTAGACAGGTTCGCCTACATACAAAGGTCTGTCCTCACTAGTCAAATTTGCAACGTTGGCGCAACCTTTGAAATCACCCATTGACTGAGTACCATTCCTGTGTATGCAGAAAGAAACTGAATTGCGGCTGTGGTTAACAGTGTAAGAAGGTGGCGTGGCATCCCTATTGCCTATAGGAGCCATCTTGAAAGAGATCAAAGATTCAAAAGGACGGGACAGTCTATTAGAAGGCCTAATAGAAGCAACATTAGGCTTGCTACTATTCGCGAAGAGTGAGCATCCCAAGGGCGTTAGAACACGTTTCTCAAAATCATTCAAGCTAGTTCCATCAAAGTTCCCCGAGATGCTATCGTTCCATCGGACAAAGAATAGTGCCCTTCGAGAAGCATAGCATGCATTCATCAAAGGTAAAGGATGAATATACCAACCCAGCCCCTTATCCCCGTGTTGCGATAAATGCGAGCAGACCCAACAATTGGACTTATTCAAAATGGCATGTGAGGCATTCATAATAAGAAATAGAGTAGTGTTATGGCAACTCTGTCTGTGCTGAGAGTCACTAGGAGAAGAAGTATGCAGATGCACAAAAGGTGCAGAAACAGTGGGTACATTTTCAGTGGGTAACACATTTTCAAGCGGATGTACTTCTTCCAGATACCAGAATCCTAAGGCAATGACTATTGTGAAACCAGTTAACATAATCCCAAGACAACAATACGTTTTCAGGGCCCACGCATTCGATTGTTCATTTTTACGATTGGTCATACAGTCTCTTATCTGTTCCGTACAAGCGGGAGTGGTTGCAGGCATTGTCTTTTCAAACAAATTCACCAAAGTTAATTTGCTGGCAATCTCCAGATCGAGCATTTTCCTAGTCCTTTTCCCAAACCCTAGCCAACAGAATCTCCTTATGTACAAAAGATCAGGCCAAAGAGACAACCCCTTCGATGATTTTCCTTGATGGCACAGCCGAACCGTGCAGTAAGTCTACTTCATCGGATGCAGACCGTACCTTGTGATCCCTGGTACTGAGTGATCTGTGAACAATGTATCATTACTTCCTGATGGAAGCGGTGAATTCAAAGCAGGATCCAACACAAGTTTCGAAAAAGGAACTGTTGGAGAGTGTGGAGATGAAGCGGCTGTTTCCCCAGGACCCACGGGCTCAGGGAGAGTCTCCGACGCACTCTCGATGCTGTTTCATGCTTCGTGATCGTTGGTTACGTTATTGGTGAGGGGTTCTGTATCTTCTGTATCGTGTGGCAAAGGGAAAGGTATCCTCTTGATGTGGGGCGCGTGGACCAACGTGCTTCCTGCCCTCCTCTTGCACCGCTGTCTGTGGGACCAGGAGAACTTGATGCAGGCCCCGCCAACGAGGTGCGAGACAAGAAGATTGTTCAAACAACTTGATGAGGACCCAGTCTCCCGGCCATATGCTGTGGCCTGGGCCCTCGCACCTGACAGGTAAAGCTTCTCGCACCTGGTGGTAAATCAAATACAGATTTTTTGTTAACTGTCCACAATAGTCAGAAAGAAGTACATGCTCAACATTGCGTAGCAAACAGGGTTTTGGCAGGCCCCAAATGTTAGCTGGCCTACCCATGACCACCTCAAATGGAGAGAACCCAGCCTTAGTTTGAGGGGTTGTTCTCATGGACAATAACACGATCGGTAAGGCGTCCGGCCATTTCAGTTTGATGCCAGCACACGTCTTAGCAAGCTTGTTCTTGATGATGCCGTTATGTCTTTCTATTATACCAGCGCTATAAGCGTGCCTAGCCGAATGGAGCCGTTCATCAATCTGTAAATCCCACGCATATCTGCAGAATCACAGCAGCGATAAAATGTGGACCATTGTCCGACCAGATGACTCTTGGCAAACCAAACCTAGGAAAATATTCCTTCAGCATGGTCTTCGCCGTTGTCATAGCTGTGGCATCTTGGACAGGAAAGGCTTCAACCCATTTACTAAAGGCGCAGATAACCACTAGTACGTACTTGTAGTTATTGCAACACTCCATTTCAATAAAGTCAAAATGTATAACCTCAGGGACAGAAGGAGGACCAAAACTACCCCTAGGAGTCGATGTGCCCTTTCCCACATTATGCTACAAACAAATCATACACCCTTGGACAAATCGCTCAGCTACCTTAGAGACTTTATCATTTACCCGCACATTTTGCAACATTTTGGTAGCTTTTGGTGCACAAATATGGGTGGGACCATGAGCCATAGCGACCATCATCGTAATGTATGCATCAGGCAGTAACCATTTCCCTTCTACTTTGTCCACCCAACACCCATCGTCATCCAATTTTGCCAAACCCTCAGCCCATTTTCTTAGATTCCTCTAAAGTGGCATCAGCTTGGATATTTTTCACAGATTCAATACCCTCATTCAAAGTACAGGCATTTGTGGCTTCCCTTGAAGTATACATTTATGAAGAGAGATCAGTGGCAGTCTGTTTGGCTATCTGGTCAGCGAAAGTGTTCCCTTTTGCTACATTATCTATGATCTTCTGATGCGCTGCGCATTTCATAATTGCTAGCTGAGTAGGGAGTGCAAGCGCTGAGAGTAACCGTAATATCAAGGAGCCATACTGGATTTTAGTGCCATGTGAGGTCAAGAAAACTCGTTCTGCCCAAAGTCTGTGGAAGTTGTGAACACAACAAAAGCATACTAACTGTCAGTATATATATTTATGGTAAGCCCTTCGGAAAGTTCACAAGCTCGGGTCAATGTTATAATCTCTGCGGCCTGCGCGGAGTTATGCGTGATTCTTTTGGTCTCCACGACCGTGCTCAATGTGGTGATTGCATAAGCAGCCATGGATGTACCATCTGGGAGTTTGAAACAGGAGCCATCGCAAAACAGCTCCCCTTGTGGATTGTTCAAAGGAGTATCTTTTAGATTGATTCTGCCTTTTGTCTCTTGTTCTGTAGTGTAAAGGCAGTCATGTGACTCTTCGTCACTGCAAGCAGTACCTTGCGGGAAAGGTAAAAGTTCAGCTGGATTCAATACACAAAACCTCTTTATTTGAATACGCGGTGCAAACAAGATCAATTCATATCTTGTTAATCGTGCAGAGGTGAGGTGTTGCGTTTGTGTTCTGTTTAATATAACATCTACAGAGTGAGGTACCATCAGGGATAAAGCATGGCCTAGGACCTTTCCCTCGCTCTGTTTTACAGACGCAGCAGCAGCAGCGACAGCTCTCAAACATCTTGGCAAAGCGCATGCAACAGGATCAAGGGCAGAAGATGAGTAGCCGCATGGCCTATTCTTCCCTCCATGTTCCTGCGTTAATACAGCTAAAGCACATCCATCACATTCATGCACATACAACACGAAGGCCTTTTCATAGTTTGGTGTGCCCAAAACTGGTGCCTAGCACAATGCAGTCTTGAGCAGATCAAATGTTTGCTGGTGTTCCAAGTTCCACGTTAATGGCGAAGAAATACCCTTCTTCGTCAAAGCCAACATTGGTTTAATCACTAAGGAGAAGATCGGGATCCACTGCCTACAGTACGAAGCCATTCCTATCAAGGCTCTGACTTCCTTCTGTGTATTTGGGACAGACATGCTAGAAATGATTTTTATCCGCTCAGGCGTCAACCTTCTTCCCTCCTTTGACAGGAGATAGCCTAAATAGGCGACCTCCTGTCGACAATACTGAAACTTTTTAAGTGAAGCTTTGTGTCCATGTCGTGCTAGGTGAATAAGCAACAACACAGTGCCCTCCTTACAGGTGCTCTCTGAGTCAGCAGCTAAGAGTAGATCGTCAACATACTGAAGCAGTGTACAAGTGGTGGGCAACTTGAGTGTGTCGAGCTGCTCTTTCAAAGCCCTACTATAAATGCTAGGACTCTCCGTGTAATCTTGTGGTGCACGGGTAAAGGTAAACAAGCGTCCCCCTAAGGTGAACGCGAACAAGTATCTACTGTCTTTGTGTATAGAAATACTAAAGAAGGCGTTCTTTAGATCCACAACACTAAAGTGAGTAGCTGAAGCCGGAATCATAGTTAATATTGTCATCACATCAGGCACAATGGGAAATTGTGGAGCAACGATCTTATAGATAGCACGTAAATAAATAATGAAACGGAAAGGAATTACATTATCAACTTTTTTGTACACGAGCAAAATCGGACTATTGCACAAACTACCTGCAATCACCCCACGATGCACAAAATCGGAGACTATGCATTTCAAAGCTTGCTCACCATCGACCGAGATCTCATACTGGGGAATACGTGGCAACTTTACTCCATGTTTCAAAATAATCTTAACAGGCTCAATTTGCAAGACACTGACATCATTATCATCGATTGCCCATAAACACTCCGGAACATCACTAAATTCTGGCGGCAAAGGTCTGGTCAAGAACTGAGAGACAGAAAGTTGCTTTGGTGAAATCGTCAAACCCACTCCATCAGAAGAACAATGAATTACCGCATTTAATTCCTTCAACAGATTCAACCCCAACATATTCTCTCGGCAATTCGTAGTCAAGAGGAATGGACAGTGGTCCGTAAATGGACCCAAAGTAATCGCTACTGGTGAAGAAACCGGACAGACTACTGGTGTGCCAGAAAACCCTACAGAAACCTGACCTGCCCTGACAGTGGAATGTTTGGAACCCGTGAATGGTCAATGGAACACTTCTGTGCCCCTGTATCTATCAAGAATAGATGTTTCCTATTTCCCACTAACATCTCAACGTAGGGACCTTTCTGATTAACAGGAATAGGCGTCGGTTCCAAACCCTGCTTAAGGCAATCCTAACAAAAAAGAATGTCATCAAAACAAAGTTCTTCAGAGAGGTAAGCAGCAGAAGGATGATCAAAAATGTTTCTATTATCCACACTTGGTGGCTGATTATCCTGTGAAAAAGGTTGCTGTGAATCCTGCAAAAACTGACTTCTACCAGGGCCCCCCACCCCAGGACGGCCTCTGGATCATCTACCCAAGTTACCAAATGCGTTATTCGACCTCTGCAGGAGGATCGGGCATTGTGCACGCCAATGACCCTCTTGTCTGCAATAAGCACACTGGTTTATGTTTACAAGACCCAATGGCGCATTTCCCTGTGGAACATGCTGTCCTCTAAATTGCGAATTACCCCCTCAAGGGCCTCTAACAATTTGCTGTAATAGGACTTTTCTTTTTAAGTCACCTTTTCTCTTTTCAACTCTTTCTTTTTCATTGTTGACACGATTCTCATAGTATTGAGCCATATGCAATACTTCTGACTGAGACTTAGCTTGCAAAACGCTCTCTGAAGACATAATTTGCGACTGGATGTCAGGCAGCAATCCACGCACAAATTTGTCCACAAATAGTCGTTTCCCAGACTCTGTATTCAAATCTTGTCCTCTGACATCTAAAAATACTTGTTCGAACCGATTAAAGAACTCGGTAGCACCCTCAGACTTTCCTTGGACACAGGCAGTAATCTTGTCCCAAATAATCCTTCTTTCAGGAATTATAGCTTTTAATGTTGTAACTATTCTATCAGGCAAAGTCAATATTACCTGTGGTGGTCTCTCGCCAGCTGGCCTTTCTCTATCGAGCGTAACCATATTATCCCATGTATCTCCTAACCCTGGTACATCGTCTACAGTCCTAATCTGTTTCCACAAATCAATAGGCAGGAGTACGGGGAACAACAAATCAATATCGCTTAAGGTAAATACTGATGATTTCAAGACAGACTCTATCTCTTTGTAGAATCCTGTCAGATTCTTCCTAACATCGGGAATAGATTGTTTAATGGTGTTCACTTCCTGTCTCGAGAACGGGACGTGAACGAACTGCGACACATAATGTGCAGGGATGTCTTGAGCAACTGCACCCGTTGGGACAAATGTCGGAGGAACCTCTCTCATAGGCAACTGAGAGGTAGGCAACTCCAAACGCTTACTGAGCAACAACGCTAGATCGAGAGCTAAAGCAGCTAAAGAAATGTCAAATGAGAAAGCCCTCTTATAAATATTCAGTAATTCTGCGGGACAACAAATCTTTCTTCTTATACATTCATCCTGCAGGTACTCTACCATTACCTGTATCACTTTCCTCTGCATTTCTTGCGTATACTGGCTATACGTGTCATATACTTCTACGGGAGTTATTGACATGTCTGAAATCCACCTAATCGCACCTTTCGTATAAATTTGTGTTTCCTCATTTATCGATTTACGACAAGGAAAGAACCGTTTCTGTACTAACATAGCGTCCAAACTATCACCATCTACATCTTCATTCCGTAACCTTTTGAACTCCCTTCTGTACTCAAAAACCCTCTCGATGTGCTCATGTACTTTCTCCGCAGTATCTCTAGAAAATGCTAAAATATTCAGATCCCTTAACCCTTGTGGGAGATCTATATCATTTAACATGTTCCACATTATATGTAAATTAACTCCCAATCCTCAGGAAAATTGTCTAAGTTCGAGAGTGTGGCAAAAACATCAGCTTGTTCACCCCTCTCCATGCAATGTCTAACCCATGCAGTCAATTCATGCTTTCTCTCTGGAGACACAGTATTATGAGTTACAACCCTCAATCCCGCTCCCCGATCAACTACAAGCGGCACAGAACCACTTGGAATAGGGAGAGTAGGCAGATCTTGTATTTTAGGAAAAAAGAGTGCTGGTACTGGTGCAGCAGGCAAACCCACCGGACCCGTAACAGCAGGCAAAGGAAGAGGAACAGGTGGAGGGCAACGATAAGAGGAGGAACAACAGCCGGAGGAAGAGGAACATTAAGAGGAACAATAGGAGGAGCAGGAGGAGCTACGGGAGGAGGAATAACAGCAGGAAGAGGAACATACGGAGGTGGCGCAGTGACACCAGGCCTATGTTCATTTAGAAGTTTGTCAATCAGCTCATCAGATACATAAAAGTCTTTAGAAGAGTAAATTTTCTGGATACCAAGTGAAAAAGCCCTATCCATATTCCTAACTGACTCAGACTGTTTATTTTGATCATATAACAACTCTTTTTCGGCGTTCGTCATATGACGGCGTGCATGTTTTTCCCTACTCTTAAGTTGCTGCATAGCTTCTTTCTTCCAATTCTGTAATACATCAAATGCTGCAGGTCCAGCCTTTTTCTTTAATAATATGGATTCTAAGTATTCAATACGAGGAATTTAAAAAAATACCATTGATTGGCCACTGAAGTTTGGAAGCATGTCTAGTTTGTCTGTGCCAAATATCATTAAACACTATACTACAAATGCCGTGCTTACAGTACATCTTACATGCCTGCGACCCCTCCATTGGCGCCGGTCGGCCAAATTCCAAACATTGTCTGTCACTACGGAATAACGCCCTGAGACAGGCAGACAATTTCCCAGGCATATCAGAATACTGGTGTTACCTGGTCAATAATTGCACTGCAAGTGTAATATGCCAAAACAAATTACCAGGATACTTAAGAATCGGGTCACGACTCACCTGATCAAATCCTAAGGAGGTCCGATCGGATTTCAAAGAACTATCAAAGGTCCCACGTGGTTTTTGATTTCGGCAAATCTGCCGCCTCAATATATGGACCCTCGTCAAGATGCCGTCTCGGACTGCGTGCTCACCGTCCAAGGATCGGTCGTGCAGCGCTGCTGAGGTATCACTTCTCATCCAAGAAGGGTCCCCCTTTTACACCGTCCCATCCTGGTCCGATTGCCACGTCAACCTTCAATGAGATGGCATCAATCTTGAGGGTCCCTATTCGGGCGCCATCTATAAAAGCAAAAGGAAATATTGAGGCTGAGTACCCCAAAAGGAAATACACCAAACACAGGCTTATAAAGATGCACAGATCTTTATTCTAAAACTGTACAGTTACAAAGAAACAAAGTATCAGATACAGATAGCTATCTGGCCCTCAGTACATCACAGCAAATACCAGCCCTTTCACTGTGAGAAGTGAAGTGTACTGGACGTCTAAACAGTTGTACATTTTATACATTTCCAATCATAATGTCCAGCCCCTGTACAGGTTAATAATGCATGGTCTAGAGTTTGTGCCGAGTTCACTTCTGGCTTGTCCAACTATATACTCATGGATCATCCTAAATTCACATACAAACAAGTCATATAGCAACAGTATATTCTCGGATTTAACAATAAGCCTTAACACATGTCCTATACAATGCAGTTCAGCTAGTGTCCACGTTCAGTATTTGTACAAAATTGTAGTTGATGTATGTCCGCAGATCGGACTTGTTGGCTCAGACAATCCTCTGTCTACAAGTCAGGCATGGGACAAGGTCTCTTTACCGAACCCAAACATTCGGCCAACGGACAGTTTACACATTAATTAATGTACAAAGTGAAGGACGGCTTAGTTACAAGCACGAAACACTGTCCACCATTTTAGAACACAAAATCACTTAAGAATAGAAATCAAAATGGCGGACGGACCTAAAATGGTGGTGAAGTCAATCTAAGATCGGAACTTTGCAACGCGGTTTTCTTCGCAGAGCGACTGGGCTTAGGCCAATATATACAATAAAGGAGGCACGATATGATATCCCTTTTAACAGGGTTAGTCCCTACTCTACCTGCAATGCAGTCCAATGCTATGCCATGGTATGTTATGCAATGGTAAAGTATTCAACCAATTGAATCTACACCATGCTCCATGTAATGCTAAATCCAAATCACTCTTTCTTTGGTTTGTATAATTTCACATCATTTCCTCATATCAGTCTCTGACACATACACAATATGCAATATTTTATCATCATTCATACACTAGCATACCCCTTCTATAGAAGTCTGAACTGTGATTCCTGGCCTCGATGAAATGCGCACCACTTGTATCTCTTAAAGCGGCTAACAGAAAGACCTGAACCTATTATGTATGAGTCCTTAGCCCTACTCTTTACAAGTCCTTAGTCTCTTGACTAATCCTATGTGTCAACATAAATGTTCCAAATCATGGCCAACAAAAGAGTTCACAAAACCTTATTCTACAAACTTCCAGTCCTGTGGGGTTTGTGGGGAGCGAGGGCAGGCCCACAGGGAACATAGTTCCACTACTTCTTTGCATGTGCTTCAACCACTGCTTAGATCTGTGGTAGCATTTTAACCTCTGTATCTGTATCAAGCTTTGTTAGATTTAATTCAACAAAATAGCCACCTTGTACTAGGTGGCAGCATCCATATCTCCACAGTGAGTGGTGAAGAGCATGTCCTGCTTCTCTTGGTCGGTGCATCTTACTGGCTCCCCCAGCTTCTTTTATATCCCATCGGTTGTGGGTGTTTTTTTTACCACTGTTTTTACTTGGAGTAGATTGTTTCATGTTCCATGATTTTGTTATCCTAAGCTTGGCCTCACTGGTCAATTCCTTGTCTTTAAAGGGGCTAACAGATGTCAACAATATCTGGGATTTTAGATGTTTGCTTGCTGCTCCGCCGGGTTCCAAATTTGAACATGTTCTGGGAGTATGTGCCTGTGGCATCTCAGCTTGACGCCATTGTCTGCGATCACCTGGCTGTCTCTCTCCTTTCTGCAAGTAATTTAGGGGAGCCCTACAATCTTGATCAGTGAAATTGGCTTGTTTGCAAATTAAGGTTGAATGTTGCTGTCGGAAGCAACAAGCTCTCAAACACACTTTTGCCCTTTTTTAATAGTCAGATTGGGATTCTGTGGTCTAGGGCCTGGCACACAAGACACATAAGGGGCTCCTGAGTTCTCATCCACCCTTTATCATACAGCATTGCATAGAACTACACTAGTTAGGCCCTCCTATTGTTAAGAGCTTCATTTCCTGTTCCTGGTGCCCATTCTGCATAGTGCGGTCTAGTCTTTGGGTGTGGCTGTCTATATAAGCCACACCCAGTCAGCATCCTGTGCTTCGTGTGACTTTCTGTTTCCACACTCACCGCAGCTCTGAAGACCCTCTGCTGACCTGGAATCTTCGATCCGACTTCTTCTTACTCTGCCTTACCTTCGCTTGGTAGTAGCTCAGCTTCTTCTGCCCGCCGCGCGCGCTACACCTTACCTGCGAGGACTCCAACCCGTGGCGCGCTTCCTTCCAGCTACTTGCCACTTCTTACCTGCAGGAACTCCAGCTCACGACTGCTTCTTATCCTTCACTGCGTCCCCTGCGCGGGTCCAGTCAGCGTCGCAGCAGCGGTAAGCTTACCTGGGAATTCCTTGACGCAGCCTTTCTACTCACGCATCTCCAAATTCGAGCCTTCTTCCTCACTCGAGGACCAAGCAGCACGGCTCACCTCGAACTCGACCCTGGAAGACTAAATACAATAAATAGACAATTACTAAAAACTGTACTGCAAACTTACCTGCAACTCCAAGGTCTTTAGTCAGGATTCTTCGATCCACGCCGACAACAGCTCCCGCAATCCACGTTCGGAAAAAGAAAGGAAAACACTTATAAGAGGACAATTGCATATGAAGACATAACCGGACAATTACTCACCGAACCAGTGACGTAACTGGTTGGAAGACACCTCTTGTTCCAGCACGCACCCCTGCTTAGCTCAGGATGGAAGCTCATCAAAATATTAAACAAGGTGAGCCCGATTGAACTCACACTCACACCAGAGCACTCGGGAAGGGGTAGGGTGTGACACTTCAGATTAGAACACTAAACTCGTGATTGTTTCCACAGGCATACACTAGAACAGGGAACCCGAACTCAGTCCAGGGGTCCAATCCATTGCTCCTGCAGAATTCAGGTGAGTGTGACAGTTGCTTTGAACCTCTGGGTTTCAGTTCATCAACCATTTCCATCTTAAATGAAACTGTTTGGGAACTATAGCCTGTGTCTGTAGTTTGCGGCAGGGATGTCTTTGGTGGTTTCTTAGAGCATCTTAGATTGAGTGGCTTCCATTAGTTCATCGCTGGTGGTTCTTATTTCCTCTGGCAGTTTTTGTGAGCGATTGGTGGCATGTTTAGTAGAAGAATGGGGCAACGTCAACCCATGACTTTGGGTCATTTGCTGTGTTTATTCCCAAGGCTATCTTCTCTTTATGGCCACTTTGCAGTGTGCTTATAAACCACACCAAGAGTGTGACCGCTGTCATACTGGTGTTGCTGAGCTAATTCTGTTACTCTATGCTATGATTAAATATCAAAAGATTTGATCATAGGTGTAGTCATTTGTCTACAGGTCATAGAGAAGGGATCAAGAAGTAGTGAAAACTGATCAGGCTTCCATATAGCAAACTATTGGGGGACTGTGATTCAAGGATCTGAGAACGAATAAACTCCAATCGTGTATGAAAGTCAAAGTCTGGTGGAACAGTGATATGATAAGAGTACCTGTTGGAAAGTAGCGAGAGTATCCTATTTTCGGGAGGAACAAGGTGAGCGTCAGAGTCCAGAAACATGCTAAACAGCCAAGGTATTGGAATGGTGGAGTCCGTAACCTCTGAATAGATTCATGAGTATATACAGGAACCATCCTGTCTAGAACGAATAATTTGTGTGAGTGCCCGGATAAATGGTCAAGGGAGCCCCCCTTATCACAGAAGCTGCTGAGCCTCCAGTTCATATTGTCTGAGAGAGAGAAATAGACAGCGATCAGCTGTTAATCAACATTCAATTCATTGCAGAAATTAGTGGAGCATTGCATTTGGGCATATATTCTGGTATAATTGATTGAAGTGTATTAGCATTTAGAAAAAGTTCACTGATGCAGGTGCCGCTTAAACATGCCTTATATCTGTTTCCTAATAAAGATACCAGCACTGCCACGTATGCATGGACCATCCTAAATTATTTTCAGTTTGTTTTTCATCTGCTGTTTTCTGATAAAATTAGGAGCTGGCTGTGGCAGTGTGATATTTATTCAAGATCACCTTCCTGGTGCAGTTACCACTTATAAATGAATTACATGCTTCCTAATAAGGACAGCCACACCCCAAAATAGGTCAGTGCGATATTCTGTATTGACTCTCCACGGTTAGTTTCAGCTACCTTTAATTCTCTTGGTTCTTGATAGAATCCGGAGGTGATGGTGGTATTGAGATCTTTGTTTTCCATCTACCGGGTGGTGAGTTGGTAAAAGAATTGGGAATCCCAGCGTGCTAACACCTGGCATAGCCAGGGTTTAATACACCCGTAATAATTTGTAGGAGCCTGGCATACCAGCTGCACAGCTCACTTGACTGGCGGCTGTTGGGCATTACTTAAGCAATATAACCCAAGCAGCCGGGGCATTACCGACTCAGGTAATGCCCCCGCTGCGAGGGTTATATTGCTATTAGTACCCCGGCCCGCATTATGTGCGTGACCGAGGCACTAAAAGCATTTTTTTCTGTCCCAAAAGGCTGCAGCGTTTCGGGACAGAAAAAAAATAAATGAGTCCGTTTTCCCTTTCCATGGCGGCCATCGGGAGCGGATGCGCTGGGAACACAAGTGTTCCCAGCGTGTCCGCTCCCGGAAAAGGATCAAAAAGAAGGTAAGTGGGGTTGGGAGGGCGGGAGTGGGACGGGGAAGAGGGGAAAAAAATAAAAACGTTCCTGCGTCTCTGGCGGGGGACGAGGGAAGCCCCCAGCCATGTGGAGGCACAGAGTGTGGATGGCCCCGCTCCGAGTCTCCACACGGCTGGAGGCTTCCCTCGTCCCCCGCCGGGGACGCAGGACCAAGAAGGTAACTTGGGGGAGCGGGTGGGAGGGAGGGAAGGGAATAAAAAAAAAAAAAAACGTACCCGATTCCCCGGCAGGGGGCGAAGGAAGCCTCTCAGCCGCAGGGAGGCTCGGAGCGGGGATGGCCCGCTTTGAACCTTCTCATTGGCTGAGCGGTTGCCACGCCCCCCGGCGGGGACAAAGGCCGTGGAATCCCGACGGTGAGGGCCAATCAGAATGGCTCTTTCATTCTGATTGCGCCCTCGCCATGTACTAATGAAGTGTATAGCAGGAAAAGTTATAAGCTTGCGAGGCTGTCATCAGTCTGTTACAGCACTGCTCCTGGCAAGATATTAGTTTAAAAACTATGACAAGATGGGCTGGTTAAGTGGTTGGGCTATTTCAGCTATTAAAGATAGACCCCAGTGGAGGGAGAAGCAGTCAGTAACATACTAATGTTTCCCTTATGGCAAGTTGGACACATCATACATACATACATACATACATACATACATACATGAAATGGGAAAAGGCGAATTGTGGCAGCTGACCGGGGCAGGTGAGTGGTTATTGGCTCTGTGGCAGGGCAGGGGAGAAAAGCTCAGCAGAACAGCAGTGTGCGATTTTCGAATTTCCTTTGGCATCGCGCTTGTTCTTCTTCTTGCTGATAGATTTTTATCCATCAGCGGTGATTTTTGGATACCGAGGCTTGAGCCTCATTACTCCATCTTCTCGGGTTGAGTGTGTAGTGGTGGGTTTGTATTCTTCTTGGTCTGTGTGGTCTTGTCACAGTAGGGCTGGTTTCACAGGGTCTTCGCAGTGATGGGGGATTTGGCCTAGCCGTGAGCTCTGAACTTTAAGGAAAAATCCGCATGCGCAGCAGGCCGTCTCAGAGGAGAAGCGCCAATCGGCTACATCAGCTCTACTGACGTAATCAAAGCCAGACAATAGAGCACGAGTGTATTTAGTAAAGGAAAACAGTATTATTGCCGCATGGTGCCCTCTCCTCCCTCCCCGCTCGCCAGTCAGCAGTGGAGAAGAACGCAAGCGAAAGGAGTCACGGTGTGGGCGAATTTAAGGCCTAACTTGCTCACAGCATGTCCCTCCCCCCGTTGCTCCCCCCAGAAAAACCGCATGGCGAGTGCAATCACCATTAGGACTAGGGGGCTGGAGAAAGTCTCTTAGCCCCTCTTGTAGTGTAAGGTTATTGTAATTGATATGAAGGTAATTGATAATGTGTTACGGTGAATAATGTCTTCAATTTTCTGCTAAATCCCATTTTTGTAGCCATCTGGGCTCCTCAAACTGCACCCCTGGGATGCAGAGTAATAGATAGTAATTATTCTCAAGTCATTTACTTTTTCAAAGTGTTTAGTGCTTATCTGTTTTACAATTAAAATGGAAACGACCCTGATTCACTCTCGTCCCCGTTTCTTTTATATACATTTATATATTTATTTAAACCGCATTCACAAGCACCTTGGACGCTTCCCTGCGCAGCGGGGCACTAGGGGCAGGCGCACATCTTCACGGTGCTGCCCCGGCACTGCAGGCGGACACAGGACGCCAGGAGCTGAAAGTACAAAGCCTTGTGCTCACCGTGCAGGCGTATCCTCAGGGCAGTCCGTCATTACAATGGGACTTCTTAATGCCCCCATGGGCCTGATATTCGGGCAGAAAGGTGGTGGTGAGATGGGAATATTGGAAATAATGACTTCACCACGGTCACTCGTGGGCAAATTGGGTATTTTACTAGAGTGCGGTTGGGAGGATAGCTCAACGGCAACATGCTCCCCTTGGAAGCAAAACGACGCAGAGCAACACAGGTTAGATCCCCGGGTCCGCACTTAGAAACCTCTGGGCATTAAGCACGTTATAAATAACCTATCATATCATATCATTTTATTTGCCACAATGCATTCAAGCCACAGACCGTTCTGTGTAGAAAGTCATTACATGATGCCCTTTTTTTCAACACTGAAATTGTTACTTTGTCTGGAAGAATTAAGGTGTGTGTACAATATTGACGAATTCATTTGATTCTTCAAATACCTGTAAGGGATCGTGTTATGAGGTAAGATTCCAAAGAACATCTGTATAAAATATCAATTTCTTAATTGGGCAGTTATCACTTGAATATTGTCGTCTGTAGAGCTGTAAATGGAAAAACATACTCTGGGATCCCTCTCCACCTAGGAGCTCAGGGTGGAAGGAATCGAAGGGATGTTTCAGGGGGTAAGGAGATGTCTGAGCGGCTGAGGTCATGGGCAGGTAACACAGTATCTCTTTTCATTGAACCCAAGCCATGTGAATTTGCATAAAAGCAAAGAGCATTCTATGAACATGAGAATGCCTTGAAACATGTCTGTGATAGTGATCCAGCAAGAAACTCTTTTGAGCAAGCAATGGACGTTGGACTCTGCTCTTTTCATTGGTCACAATACTCACCTTAACAAAAAATGTCCGTAACTTGCAAACATAAATATATATACAATACATGGCCTGCTGTAGCGGCCATGTAGTTATGGTTAAGTTGCTAAACCCAGAGGAAGTGCACTTTTTGGGTGGTTTATAGCTTCGCTCTCCCTTGACGAATCCTCACCAGACTTTGCAAAAAAAAGTATATCGCCTACTCTAAAATGTTTTCCTGACATTGTTGAGGGTTGGTCAAGGGGGGGCAAAGTTATAGGGGGGGTCCCAAATTTTCTATTTTTTCCCACAGACTGAATGGAGAAAAACTTTGCTCATGCCTACAGCCCAAACCGCTGGACGGATTTTCATCAAATTTGTGGCAGGAGCGTCAGCTTGGTCCCGAAAGTGTGCTTTTGTAAATTTGGTGGAAATCCGTCCAGTAGTTTTTTATAAAATGACCAAAAAGTAGGTCCCAAAAAATTAGTGGTATCTATGTCTGCTCTGCAGACACACTTCTCTGTTCGCTCCGCGGACAGGTCACCGAATGGCCAATGGACCTACGACGTGTCCGCGGACATACAACGTGTTTGCGGATTGTTTGGAGTGAAGTGTGAGGTGCGTCACATTTTCTCGAAGCGCCCGCCATCTTGGATTTGCAGACTTCGGCTGCTGTCCGCGGACATTGCGGTAAAACATATTAAAAAACACAACATTGCACTTGTCAAACTTATCAAATAACCTCTGGGGAGGTGAGGGGTAATGAGGATGGGGTGGGGTATGGATTTCACTGTGTAAGTCCGCGAACAGCCCGATGTTGGTGAACAGTCCTATGAAGTTCGCAGACACCTCTGCATTACAGGGTTGGTGAAAAGCAGTTCTTGGAGGGCTTATGACTTTGACGCCACTGAATGAAACTGCTTGCATTTATATTTCTGACATGATCCTGAATTAGTTTGCAAAGTTTGGTGGGATTCTGCCAAAAGGGGGCAAAATTAGAGGGGGCGGTCCCACAATAAAGTAAAGGCTTATAAATGAGGTGCCATTTGACACATCTACTTTTAATTTGGCAAACTGATACTACATCTAGATATAAATGTTTTTCCGAAGGTTGGTGGTATTTTGTCAAGAGGGGGCAAAATTAGAGGGCGGTTCCAAAATAATGTAAAGGCTTATACATGAGGTGCCATTTGACGAATCTACACTTAATTTGACAAACTGATAATAGATCTAGAGATAAATGTTTTTGCAAAGTTTGGTGGGATTTTGTCAAGAGGGGGCGGTATTAGAGGCAGGGTCCCAAAATATTGTTAAGGCTCATAAATGTGTTGCCATTTGACAAATCTACACAAAGGTTTTCAAAAAAGATTATGGTGACGATTCATGGAATTAATGTGCGCCGAAAATGTCAGCGCAAGCGTGCGAAAGCGTGCAAAAGCATGCGAATTGCAGTGCCAGTGCGAAAATCGCAGCTAAACCCACACACAGCGATTCATGGAAGTCCATGCACGTGGAAATCCATGGATGTGTGCCAAAATCCTGCTTGGTGCACGCTGGCGTGCACGCCTTCAAACAGCGTGCGCTAAGCGCACAGTGAAAGTGCACATAGCGCGGCACACACAACAAACATAGGCGCAACACGGGGCGTGACACGCGGAATGGGGAACAACGCGTGAAAATGTGGGCGTCATGGGGGAAGTACATTCATGGAATCAAACGGGGCTAACGCGTGCGCCAAAAAAGACGCGCTAATCCGGAAACATGTACGCCAGCAGGAAGCAGGCGTACGTGGACCCGCGCAGCATAAAAGTGCGCGCAAACAACAAACAAGCTCCGAGGCCAGGATGAATATACCGTTCCTAGCAGCAGTGGTCGTGGGATACCGCAGGAGGAGGAGGAGGATAGTCAGGCCCAGAATTATTACACCCAGAACCAGCCTTTTTGGGATGCCTGATGACCAGGTGTATGGGAGGTACAGGTTTCCACCTCACATAACATTCGACCTGGTCAGTGAGTGGGAGGATGACCTCAAATCACCCACCCTGTGCTCCCAAGCACTCAGCCCCCTGGAGAAGGTCCTCAATCTACTGCACTTCTTGGCCACTGTTGCGTAGTGACTACGCAAGTGTTACGCAGGCGTGAGCTGGATCGAGGCTCGCTCATGCGCTGTTATGAATAAAGATGGTCGTCCGGCAGTTCGAGCCGGGGACCCGAGCAGAGCACACACGTCCTGCGTGGTTACTGGTCTGTGCGTGTTGCTGTGCGTGCAAGTGCAGGTGGGGGCCCTGGGAAGCCCCCACCATCTAACACTGGTGACGAGGAAGCTCAGGAGCGTCCCATACCCGCTCTGACAGCATCGGAGTGTGAGTTGATTCTCCGTGTCGTCTCGGACTCACACGTGCGGCCGGCGGCCATTTTGTGCTGTCGGAGATTGCAGCGGTTGCGGCCCGAGAGGGTGCTCGTGCGCCGGTTGTGATCTCCAGTGCAGCATTTACAATTTTTGGACCCTCCCACTGCCCTAGGGCTGTGGTTTTGTTAAAGAAGCAGAAGAAAGGTGGTTTTGGTGCCAAGATCACACCTTCGCCAACAAGTGTCATCGTGAGTACGTGGCCTGCTCGCCAGCATGGGTGAAGAAGGAGAGAATGAAGGTGCCCTTGCGCCCATCCCATGCAGAATGCACAGCACACTAGCCCCCATGCCCGAATTTGACACCACGGGCCCACCCTCCAAGCTGGGGCCGAAATGGCTCCTGTGGGTCAAGAAACTGGAAATATGTTTCAGGGCCTCTGGGGAAGAGGATGACAACGCCAAAATTGCCATCATGGTGTATTCTGCAGGCACAGAGGTGCACAGAATTTATGACTCTCTCAACATCCCGGTGGTCACGTATGATGCGGTGAAGCAAGCCCTAAGAGATCACTTCCTGCCCATGACCAACGTGGACTTGGAAAGATTCGTCATGGGCGCGGAACGGCAACATGATGAGGAGTCGCTGGACCAGTTCTGTGCGTGGCTGAGACACCTGGCAACCTCCTGCAGGTGGGTGAATGAAGAGGAGATGGTCCGTAACCAGCTGCTGCAAGGGTGCAGTTCTGGGAAACTAAGAAGGCAAGTACTGAGAGAGCCTGGTCTAACTCTGCAGCAAATCCTGGACACGGGAAGAGCGTACGAACTGGCGGAGGCCAGGGGGGTGAATATGGATGCAGCCACGCGCTCTAGCAAGGGCAAAGAGGCGTTTGCCATAGGACGCTCTGCCCTAGGGAGGGCGAGATGGACACCAAAGAAGGGAGATGGCCCTCCAGTGCCTGGGGCTGCTTTGTCTTGCCCCTACTGCGGAGATGACTTGCCACCCGTGGGGGAGTGCCCAGCAAAGTCGAGGGTCTGCGGCCGGTGTGACACACCAGGACATTATGCGAGGGTGTGCAGGGCTACCGCACCGATAGCAGCCTCAAGCGGACCAGCGATAGTTGACTGGAGCAACACTCGGAGGGTGAGGGGCGTGTCGGCTGTCGAGCAAGGCATGCACGACCTGAACATTGCAGAGGAGGAGGAGGAAGAAGTCTTCTTCATCTCAAGCATCGCCAAAGGCCCAGGAAGCCGGCAACCGACATGTACGGTAAACATCAGGGAAGTCCCCAACCCAGTCCTCATAGACACAGGGGCGTCGGTCTGTGTGTTAGCAACAGACCACTATGAAGCACTCCCAGGCCCACCTGAGTTGGCACAATCCACAGAGCAGATATATGCATTTGGAGGTGACTCGCCACTCCCCATTCAGGGGGTGTTCGTGGTGCCGGTTTCCCACGGGCAGAGGAAGATAAAAGCGAGGTTGTTCGTCACCAGCTTGAGCCTGCACTCCTTATTAAGCTGCGCTGCCTCGGAGGCACTGAACTTGGTGCACTTCATGTTTGCCGTTTATCACACTGACCTGGAACGCCTCCTGCAGTGCTATGACATGATCTTCCAAGGCATCGGGAAGCTAAAGGCCGACCCCATACGACTT
This sequence comes from Ambystoma mexicanum, assembly GCF_040938575.1. Taxonomy (NCBI): domain Eukaryota; kingdom Metazoa; phylum Chordata; class Amphibia; order Caudata; family Ambystomatidae; genus Ambystoma; species Ambystoma mexicanum. The sequence goes on along the minus strand of NC_090929.1, from coordinate 681,007,380 downwards.
CACATCGACAGGTCATTGATGCCGACAGCGCTCAAGCATCGCTGCATCCCGTTCCATCTGAGGGCGCAGGTGGAGAGGGAACTACAGACGATGGTCGATCTAGACATCATCGAGAGAGTGGAAGGGCCCACCCCTTGGGTCTCACCAATAGTGGTGGCCCCAAAGCCGAAACAACCTGGGCCGGTCCGCATCTGCGTGGACATGAGGCTAGATAACCTGGTGATCAAAAGGGAACGACACCTCACACCCACCCTTTGACGACATTGTCGGCAAGCTGCAGGGAGCGAGAGTGTTCTCTAAACTGGACTTGCGATCTGGCTACCATCAGCTGGAGCTTCACCCCGAGTCAAGATACATTACTACCTTTACGACTCACGAGGGGCTGTATCAGTTCAGGAGGCTCAGCTTCGGGGTCTCGTCGGCAGTGGAAGTCTTCCAGAATGCCATCAGGGGAGCACTGTCGGGACTCAAAGGGGTGATCAATATGTCGGATGACATCCTGGTGTTCGCGAGATCGGAGGCGGAACACCTAAAGCGCCTGGAAAACACCCTGGAAAGGCTCAGTGGCCTCGGCCTGATGCTCCACTAACAAAAGTGTGAATTTTTGAAAGACCGGCTGGAATTCTTCGGCTTTGTGTTCCACGCGGGGGGCATCTCCCCAGATCCGGAGAAGGTGAAGGACATCCAGGAGGCCGCCCCGCCGGGGTCACCCATGGAAGTAAGGAGCTTTCTGGGGATGGTCAACTATTGTGGACAATTCATTTGCGACTTGGCATCCCTGTTGGAGCCCTTGCGGGCACTAGAAATGATGTGGCCTGGAACTGGACCGGGAAAGAACAGAGGGCGTTCGCCACCATCAAGAACGCCCTGTCGGTCCAGGAGACGATGGCCTACTTCAATCCGGACCGGGAGTCGGAGATCGTGGTGGACGCCAGCCCGGTTGGACTGGGGGCGTTCTCATGCAGGAGGACCCCCAAGGGACCATGAGACCCATTGCATACGCCAGCAAGGCTCTCACCGAGACAGAGAGCTGCTATTCACAGATCGAGCGCGAGGCCTTGGCTATCCTATGGGGCTGCAAACACTTTCGCATTTACATTCTGGGGAAGCCCGTAGTGGTGGTGACAGATCATAAGCCCCTGATCCCGATCACGTCTGGAGCGTCGTCCAAACCACCACCACGCATCGAGAGGTGGATGCTCTCGCTAATGGAGTACGGGGTCAAGCTGATGTATCGCCCTGGCACCCACAATCCAGCGGATAATCTGTCCCGACACCCGGGGGCTGGGCGGCCCAGGGAATCGGACGAGGTGGCAGACTGTGTTGAGGCGATGCACCTGGTGGTGGAGGCAGCACTGCCCGTCACCCTGGTGCACCAGGAAATTGCGGACGAGTCGAATGCTGACGTGGTGTTCTTGAGGATCAAGGAAGCCGTGTCAAGTGGGGAATGGTGCGAGGCATTGATGAACAATCCCAGAAGGGGCGACGATGCTCAAAAGGACTTGAGGGTGCTATGGAAGACACGTCATGAGCTGTCGGTGGCCAAGGATGGCCTCCTGCTGAGAGGGCACCAGATCGTCATCCCGCGCACTCTGGTGGGCAAGGTGCTGCAGTTGGCCCACAAGGGACACCAGGGGACGGCAAAGACAAAGGCGCGGCTCAGGTTAAAAGTGTGGTTCCCGGATCTAGAGAGCAGGGTGGACGAGTTTGTGTGGGCCTGCGTTCCATGCCGGGCGGCGAGTCCGGTGCAGAGAGGGCCGCCTATCCAAGCCATGGAGAGGAGTGAACGCCCTTGGGGGACTGTGCATGCAGACTTCGGGTCCAAGGGCTGTGGAATATACTTTCTGGCGGTGATGGACCAGTGGTCGCGCTATCCCGAGGTGGAGCTGGTTGAGTCCACGGCAAGTGACCACACCATCCTGGCCATGGAGAACATTTTTGCCACCCATGGTTTCACTCTGGAGTTCTGTTCGGATAACAGGTCGTCGTTCCAAGGGCAACAGTTTGCTCGCTACTGTGAGGAAAGGGGGATAAAGCACCGGAAAGTCACCCCACTCTGGCCCAGGGCCAATGGGGAGGTGGAACGCTTCATGCGGACGCTCAACAAGATCTTCCGCATATCGATTAATGGAGGGGAAGATCTACAGCACAACCTCTTTGACTTTTTGCAGGAGTATCGCACGACCCCACATCAATCTACTGAGGTTGTGCCGGCGGAGGCCCTTTTTAAACGGGTTCCCTGAGGACTGTTGCCCGAAGTGGAAGGTCATGGTCTTGGGGAGATCGACAACAACCTGGTGCAAGCAGAAAGAGCTGCCAGGAACGAGAGTGAGACAGCTCAGCGAGGATTGCCGGAGAAGGCGATCGCAATGGGGGACACCGTGGTGGTGCAAAACAGGGGGCCGGAAGGAAAACTGTTGTTGCCCTATGAGGCGCAGCCACTGTGGGTGACCCATGTCAAAGGGTCCATGGTCACTGCGGCCAATGCACAGGGAACAGTCACGAGGAATGTGTTGTTCTTCAAGCGCATAGAGGCGGCGCCTGACCCGCAAGAGAGCACCACGTGGGAGCCCGAGCAGCACGCCGGATCGGCACCGAGGGACGGCGGACCGCCCGAGACTCCAGGGACATCAGAGGTGCCCCCAGCCGAGGCACACGGGTACCCGAGCCGGGCAGGGTGCAAGCCGCCGCAGAGGTTCCAAGACTTTATTATGGGCTCTGCCTTGTAACCGGTACGAGACTGACCGTTAAAGTTTGAAGTACTGTTGGTAGTTACATAAATTGTTATGGTTTCTTGTTTGGGGGGAAAAGGAGGGATGTTCCGTAGTGACTACGCAAGTGTTACGCATGCGCGAGTGGGATCGAGGCTCGCGCATGCGCTGTTATGAATAAAGACAGTCCTCCGGCAGTTCGAGCCGGGGACCCGAGCAGAGCACACGCATCCTGCGTGGTTCCTGGTCTGTGTGTGTCGGTGTGCGTGCAAGTGCAGGTGGGGGCCCTGGGATCATTTCAGCGCACAAGTGCTATAGTGGGGGGGTGTCACAGCCACGCAGTCACGCTGCCTACACCAGGTCTTGGCCATCATGACTGCACGCCCATCAGTCCGCAGGCACATATACCTGCCCAGAACACCTGCAGAAAGGCAGGCTGCCATCCAGGATTTCTACGGGGTGGCACAATTCCCCAAAGTGCTAGGTGCCATTGATTGCACCCATGTGGCTCTACGTCCCTCTAAGGCATCAGAGCACATCTATAGAAACCGCAAGCACTGACATTCCATCAACGTGCAGGTAGTATGTGATGCCAAGGGAATCATCACCTCAGTATATGCCAACTATCTAGGGTCCACCCACGACAGTTTTATTTACAGAATGTCAAGCCTAAACCGGGACCCAGAAGCTGTGCGGCATGGCAATACATGGCTGCTTGGTGAGTATAAATGCCACAGCACATGCATGCATGTCAGATACTGAGTAAAGGCACAACCCCACTAATGATACCCATCACCACCTCCCCAGGGGACAGTGCCTGCCCTCTGAGCACCCACATGATGACACCAATTCGGAACCCCACCACTCCACCCGAGGTAAGATACAACAAAGCCTACATTGCAACCCGGGGCATAGTGGAGCACACATTCGGAGTGCTCAAGTCACGCTTTTGTTCCCTTGACCGTTCTGGCGGGCAGCTGTTATACGCTACCCCAGTAGTGTTGAGGATCATAGTGGCAGCATGTGTCCTGCACAATGTTGCAACACGCCGGGGCCTGCCGGTGGACATGGTTGTGCCCCCACATCCCCAACCACATGCACCCCGGCTGCACATGGGAGGGGAAAGGGCACGGGGTGAGGCAGCTCGTACACAGCTGGTGGCTAATTACTTCACCTAAAATCACACCCCTGTGGGGTGCACACAGCCCTGGCACATACCAGCTGACAATCAATGATGATGACATAAGGGACAGTCAACTGTCACAACCATACCAGCCTGAGATTTGTCACCTGGAAGTGTTACATTGTGTGCATCCCTACCTACACAAACACCACCAATGATGTGTCATCAAAAGACACTTCTATGCTGCTAAATTAATTACCCCCTTGCAAAATACAACATGACAACAGCGCCATGTCACCCAACCCCTCCCCAGCTCCGCCACCCAACACACCATGGCATGTCATGCTATGTGAAAGCAAACAAAGCAATCCTCAAAACCTGACACAAGTGTCACAAAGTACACTGTCCCTAATGGAAACTGTCCACACACAATATGCTCCCAGTAATGTAGAACTAACAACACACATGACCAAATACTTACCAACAATACAATGCAGCAACACAACCTCAAACATAGGAAAAACATGACAGTACTAAGTTAAAGTAGTCGTAGACTTACAACCTCAATATGCCACCACATCGACCCCTTCCAACTGTAGTGTTGCAGCCTTCCAAATTTGTCAGTGTACTGCTTAGAACATGAACTCCATCTCCAAAGTAGACGGCCTTGTGAAGACATGAGGAATGAACCTGCAAATTTGGAGAGGAGAGATGGAAGCACAAGCACATATCAATACACCATGCAGTGTAAAAAACAACAACAATATCCACTAGGAATGTCTACACAGTATTGACTACAGACTGCCGACACAGCTCATGGGAGCCCAACGTCACTGTGTAATTCACTGTCACTTGGTCACACCCTGTGCAAGCCCATGGAAACGGGAAGCAGGAGGGGTGTGTGTCTCACAAACCCAAGCTTCTAACCCAAACTCAGGACAAGCCTGCATGTGCCCAGCCAGAATACCGCGGATGCCCACAGGATCCACACAAGGCAACATACTGTAAAAAAATAATTAAAAAAAGAAGGAAAAAAAATGAAAAATGGCCATGTGGGGGCTTGGGGGAGGGGGAGGCCAACCAGGAGGTCAGAGGACAGGGTGCGCACCAACAACCACCTGTGTGGATGTTGGGGAAAAAAAAAACACCTCCATGGGCTCATGGCCTGCACGGCTACGCTATTGTGGGAGAATTGCTGCTGTCGCGCTCATCACCCTCTGCTGCTGCATCAGGAGGTGGTGGTGCTATGGGAGGCAGCCCACGCAAAGCCCTGGTATGGTTCTCCATGGCAGCAAGCTTGCGGGTGTTGAAGGTCAGGTTCTGGAGGATTAAAGTGCAGAGATCCCCATGCACCACCTCACGGGTTGCATGCATTTCTGCACGCATGGCCTCCCATGATACCCGGATCTCCTCACGTATTGCCTGCATCTCAGCTGAGAGCGAACGTGTGAGCCGCTCCAGCTGCTGTTCTGTCCTCAAATTAGTGGAAGCCTCAAGGTCAAGAAGAGTCTCCCTGAGGTTATGGAGTTCTTCCCTCAGGGCTTCCCTGTGGGCCTGGGACTCTATTGAGATGGATTGGCGCAGAGTCTCCAGTGCTGCCCGTCGGTCCCTGTTGGACGCCAACATGTCTTCCCTGTGTGATTGGCAAATGGAGTCTGTTGCCTGCTGTAGTTGCTCCATCTGCCTTTCAGGGGGGATAATGGAAGTGGCCACCCTCTCCATTGCCTGAGCCATCATTTCAACTGATGCTGCCTGTTGGGTTGCCATACCGTACATGGAGTTCTCCCATACGGTATTGCCTGGTGGCGTACAGCCACCGCGTCGATGGGCACCACACCTGTTTGGGGCAAGGCAATGTGCACCTTGCTGTGCTGGCACTGCCTGAGGCTGCAGGACTGCATTCCGCCTCTAATCTCTTAGCCCAGGAACAGGTTCAGATGCTGTGGAGTGTGACCCTGCATCTGTAACCGCCAAAGGCAGATCTACCAACACTGACATCCCCATAGAGGGTTCTATTCCTGGTGCAGGTGGGTTGGACAGAACAGAATCCCTGCCAGAAACACTTACCTGCGACGGCACATAATTCTCATCATCCGATTCAGCACCCGAATAGAGATCTTGGGAGGTGCACCCAGAGGCACCCCTGGAGAGTATGGTCTGCAGTAAGATTGGGTTCTCACCCACCACGACACCACATCCCCCACTCGTGCCTGGCCATGCATGAGAGTCCTCTGGGTTTGCACCATCTCCTCAACCTCAACAGCATCAAGTGCATCATCACCTGCAAAAACATGAAAGACAACAAATGAAAACAGGCATGAGCACCATAACACACACATAGGCCATGACAAGCCACAGATCCAGTACATGATTTACACATGTCTCACATGACTATAACCCTGCCATGCATGGACTGTCAAAGAGTTGGACGTGGAGTCAAAAGGGCAGACACTGGGGAGAGCAAGACGGAAAAGCAACACATTTGCAGCATGTTGGGTAGCACTGGCATCACACATCAGGCTGTGAGTGCCATGTCCAATACACATACATGACACATGCCAGCACCACATGTCATGTAGCATAGCCACGGTAAAGTACAAAACTACAGCTATATGCCAGTGTATTGGCACTGTCACACATCCATTTGTCATCGACATGATGAGAGGATTAATGCTGAACAATGTTGCCAAATATGCATGTGCCACACACTGAAACACATCCAGTGTCCAATAATACAGTAATTGTGGGCTGATCTATTTTTCATCACTTTGACATCACAGGAAACATCTGTCATTTTCCACATGCAAACAGGCACTTATCAAAACATTTCTGCAGGCCAATACTCCATCAGCCTGAATGGTCTAATCGTGAACATAACAAGGTAAAAAATTGCCCCAGTGTGGCCAGTAAACAATGACCGAAGCATATCACATATGTCGCAATAGGGTAGATAAATGTCTAGCAAAAAGGGGAGAGTGGAAACTATCATCCTGAAGGCACACTTACAAATTCTGACCAATGTAGTTGCAAGATTCCAGTACAAGGTAAACTGCACTAATGTGGCCCTAATAGGCTACTGTGGGCAGAAGGGATGCAGTCATAGCCAAATACAAGGCACGTGATTGTATGTGAGGAAGGAAATGGGTGACCCATAACACTCTTGAGTACACACCCTCACCTGGCACTCAATCAGAACCCGTCACCCAAACAACATACACATGCATTACACACACACGCATGGGCACTCACCGAACAATGCTTCGTAATCAGGTAGTTCTCCCACACCTTGGATCTGTTCCTATATAACGAAGGTCCCAGCAACAGACCCATGTTCAGTGAGTTTGTTGTCCTCTTGTGGAGACCCACCGCCAGTCACCAGAGTAGCGGCATGATTTGAGGCCAGCTTGTTCTTTGCTCTGCATTTCAGGTCATTCCACCGCTTGTAGCAATCATAGGCTGTGGGCCTCACAAATCCAAGGGCACTTATGCGGTCCGCGATGATCTGCCAGTGTGCCTTAGGTTGACCAGTTGTGGTCTTGCACCCTGCAGTCAGTAGCATTTCGTGGCTATGTGCCGACACATAGGTCACAAGTACATCTAGCTCTGCGTCATTAATGCTAGGCTTCCTTGACGTGTCTGAGTGTGTAGCCGTGTCTGGGGTCTCAGCCTGTTGTGCCAGAGCACCCTTCTTCCTCTTTTTTGAAGGTGGAGCAGAGCCAGGGTGGCTTACGCCGCTCTGGTCAGTAGGGGCAGAAGCACCGGTGGACTGGGTAGTAGGAGTGTGGGAATGCACAATGAACGTAGGTCTTGGTGCAGGCATTGGTTGCAAGGTGTTTTTGGCAGGGGGAATGTCAGTTTGATGGACCTGGACCAACACTGTCCTGGCTGGGAGAGTCAGAGCTGGGGCGGATGGAGCTGCAGCTGCCCCTGCAGCCTCCCCACCCTGCATACTTGGGGCAGCAGATGACATAGCTGCCCCAGATCCACGTGGCTTGGTGACAACTTGCTCTGCCACACGAAGGCATAGACTTGCTGACCTGGAAGTCAGCCTGGGAGTCATATTGTGCCAAGTCAGGTGCCACAATGGGCTGGTCCAACAAGGGCTGAGCTGGGATGGTCTCAGCCACGTTTCCCTCAACCATGGGGGGGGCATGGGTGTCCCTGATTGGTCCTCCACACATGGGGGTATGGGGGAACCCTGCAAATCCCAGCCACGTCCCCTACCACGCACACCACATCCACCTTTTGAAGGTCGGCCACCTTTGCCTCCCTTACCGCTTGGCAGCATCCCAACCATGGCACTGATGTTGTTGTGAGTATGGGACGAGCAGCAAACTATTGTCCTGGGCAATTGGGGGTCAAAGGGGTAGGGTACTAGATGAAATTCATACCCTAGTGCTCTAACAAGTCTGTCTGTGACCCCTGGGGGAAGATGACGGGTCACGCAACGCACAGGCAGACCAAAAACAAAACCTAACATGCACGCAACCCCTCGTAGACCACGTGCGTGGAAAAATGAACCCGCACTATGCTGTGGCACCCAGAAACACAAAAATAGCCGTACGCGTAATACACGCAGCCTACAATGACCTCTGAAGGGGTACACGACACACGGGGCAAGCACAGTTGGTAAATACATGCGCGACTCACCGTCTGCCTGGAAAAAGAACGTGAAAAAGAAGCGTGTGTGCGCGTTGACAACACCCCCGCCAAAAGAAGAATTGTACGCTGTCTGAGGAGACAGGAGAAAAGGAGAAGTGAACGCTGTTTGAGGAAACAGGCCCAAAAAAATAAGAAAAATGAAAGCTGTCAGAGTAACAGGGAGTAGGAACTAGAAACGCTGTGAAGTAATCGCGAGTGAACCGACAAGAAGTACAGATTTCACCCACTCGCTCTCCACAAAAAGCACGTACAAGGAATTGGCGTCCTACACGTAGCTTTTAAACCGGCCCACACTTACACGTCACATACGCAGGTACGCGGGCCCTTTCCTCCAATTACACGCGATGACACTCGGACGTGCAGTTTTTCCACGTGTGCTCTGTCATCACGTGCTATGAGGGAAAAGCCTGTGCGCGTAATGTAACTTACGCGCTTACGCGCTAAGGGCCTTTGGTCCAATGAAATCGCATACGTGTGCTGACACGCTTATGCGCTAAGGGCCTTTCCTCAAATTACTCGCTGACGTGCACTTTTTTCACGTGCCAAATCACTCCATATCAAGCTGGCCATGCAAAAACACATGGAAGACCACGCTCCTGCCCTGACGGCCATTTTTCTGCCCCCTAGAGCCCCGAGCACGCTCCCACCTGCCATCTGCTGCTGCCTGACTGCCTGCTGCCCACGTGCCCTGCTATTTGGTGCCTGCACATCAACCATCTGCAGGGGTAAAGTTGCGGTGTCCACCCCTGCTGGAACAGAAAACTCCCGACTGGGATACCATTGCTCCACAGCCAAGCCCCAGGACCCAGTTGCCCACCCACGCCTGCCTCGGGGGTCGCCATCTCGGGGCAAACACCATCTGAGACCACTGGCAACCCCCAGCCAGAGAGGCAGAGGGCCACCAGCTTCAGTCAGAAGGAAGTTGGTGTCCTGGTGGAGCATGTCCTGGGGCATTATGATGCCCTCTTCGGAACATCACGCGCCAACAAGGAAGGACGGGAGAGGATCTGGGACAACGTAGTGGTTGCCATCAACGCGGAGGGGGGCATGTCAAGAAGCGCTGGGAGGACTTCAGGTCCAGGACCCTCATAAAGGCACAGTGCCTCGCGGAGGGGGGCCGGGCACGCATGAGTAACATACAGATGAGGATCCTGAAACGCGTAGGCCCAGCACTCCACACCCAGATCCTGCAGAGGCAGACCTGTCTGGAGTTGAGCAGTAAGTGGCCAAGCATTGGTGTGAGAGACAGGGCATGTTGCAGAGTGCTGGTAGTCTGATACTTGCCTGTATGTGTGACATAGGCCATGTATGGATGTGTGTGTGCAGGGACATCATGGTCCTGCATGTGAGGCCACTAATGTGTGAACCACATGGCTGGTGCATGAGTTACAATGCTACATGGAGAGCTGTATGCGTAATGCACACATGAAAGCATGGCAGTCTCTGTTCTTGGACATGGAGGGGGGGTGAGGGATGGGTGCTGGTGTCATGAACATGTATGGTGCACATGTGTGTCTGAGAAGTGTGTCTGTGTGACTTTGAAACGCCATGGATGCATGTGACTGTGAAGGCAACATCTTGGTTAACAAAGTCCCTTGTACATGGATGCTAATGTTGATTGCAGGCGGCAGGACTGTTTCTGTATGTGTGTTGCGTGCATTCAACCATGTGTTGTGGAGGGACAGGATGGAAGTGACATTTGACAGTGCCACTCATGTGTTTTTGATTCCTGTGTAGGGAAATTATGTACTGTACCCTGATGCTTGTGTTTTATGTCTCCCTCTACACAGCGTCAAGTGAAGAAGAGGGAGGAGATGGCGCTGTGGAGCCAAGCAGCGGGGATGCCTCCACCGGGTGGCGACGCAAGGCCCAGCCACTCTCCCAGGAAGTTCCATCATCCGTGAGCGAGGGGGCTGGTGCCGCGTCTGCCACTACGGATGTAGCGGAAGGGCCGGGTGAGCCCCCACAGGGGCTTCCAATGGCGGAAGACGGTGCAGAGAGATCCAGGTTGGTGGTCTCCACAGAGGAAGAGGAGCCCGCTACTGAGCCGGACATGGGGCCTGGTAGGGGTAGTACCACTAGTGCAAGTGGTGCAGTCCGGGGCCAGGGTCAGGAGGCAGCACAGGTCACTGTGGAGGGGCCTGTGCATGTCGCTGTCCTTGACCCTATGACTGCACCACCATGCACCAGCAGGGATGCCCTGTCCCATGCCCGTTCGCAGGTAGGGGAGAGTGCCATGTCATCTGCCGCTCCACTACCTGCGGACGAGGGGTCCCACGACCGTATGGGCTCCGTCCTGGTTGGTGTTGCGCTGAGCACACATGTCATTCATGATGACGTGCGTTCTTCATGGGTGGAAAACACATGCCATCACAAAGAGCAGCATCGTGACGTGGCACTGCTGGGAGTGGCCCTGGTCAGTGGGTTCATACATGTGTCACGCAGTCTGGCGGACATCTCCTCCTCTGTGGAGACTATGCGCCAGTCATTCTCCACACCGTATTCCGGCTCAGATTCCACCAGGGCCCCCTGTGGACCTGGCCGGACCAACACAGCCAGCTTGGTGGAGCTCACATCCCTGCCACAGTCGGCGGTCCAGCAAGGGTGGACACCACAACTGGAGACCAGCTGATGGAGGATGTGCAGGCACCATCAGACGGGGCACATGGACAGCAGCAGCAGCAGGAGCAGGCTCTATGTGGGAGCAATGATGGCTCAGGGCCATCAACATCGGGGGGCAGGCATCGGCCAGAGGGCAGGAGGACCCAGGAATGGGAGTGTCTTCCGTGTGGCAGCGGTTGGGCCAGCGGATAGATGCGGAGCGGCGGTGGGCGGAAGAGGCGCGGCTCACCATGGTCAGGGCAGAGTTCTCTATGCATTGGGCGTTGAGGCGGGCAGAGTGCCTCCGGGACATCGACATGGAGTTCGATGATGCCCTGGCCCGGGACACCACAGAGCGAGCCGCAGGACTTGCCGGCCGCCATTGTATGTAGTTAGATAGTGTTAGGTTTCTTTTCTGTTTTGTTTATTTTGGAGTGCTTGGACAATGCACCACGTTTTTGTATATAGTTTTTTTATTAGGTAGTCTTTTTTGTAGGTTTCATTTCATTAGTTGGGCTCATGGACCCTGGATTGTTGATTTGTACATAGTTCACCCGTGGATTAATCTCTTTTTTTTATTTTTACCATGGAGCAATGGATTTCACTTTCTTTTTTCCCTTGGATTTGCTTTGTTGGACTGAGACTTTGGACACCATTTCTTTTGGATTTCTTTGGATTATGATTTCTTGTTTTTTATTATTTTACGGACATGCAGCGTTTCTTTTCTTATTCCCATTGTTGTGTGTTGTTTTTTAATTACGTTCATGTTGTGTTTAATGCATTTTTTTCATCATACTTCCATGTGAGGTATTATCTCATTGGTTTCATGCATGTCATGATATGGGTTTTCACATTCACTTGCACCCATTGTGTGTGTGTGACGGACATGTGTTCATTTACATACTTGCCATTGCGGTTGTATCATGTAATTGGCATTTCTATGTGGGTGGATGCAATACTTGGTTGGGTCTTTGGGCTGTGGAGGCTGGCCATGAGGATCATCATGACGTGGGGGCAGGGGGACATGAGTGGGGGCCTGCTGGCAGGTACCCCTGACTGCTGGGGGTGTGGGTGCAGGGGGACATGAGTGGGGGCCTGCTGGCAGGTGCCCCTGACTTCTGGGGGGTGGAGGTGCTGGGGGACATGAGTGGGGGCCTGCTGGCAAGTGCCCCTGACTGCTGGAGGGTGGGGGTGCTGGGGGTCATGAGTAGGGGCCAGCTGGTAGGTGCCCCTGACTGCTGGGGGGTGGGAGTGCTGGGGACGTGAGTGGGACATGTGTGGGGGCCTGCTGGCAGGTGCCCCTGACTGCTGGGGGGTGGGGGTGCAGGGGGACATGAGTGGGACATGTGTGGGGGCCTGCTGGCAGGTGCCCCTGACTGCTGGGGGGTGGGGGTGCTGGAGGACATGAGTGGGACATGAGTGGGGACCTGCTGGCTGGTTCCCCTGACTGCTGGGGAGTGGGGGTGCAGGGGGACATGAGTGGGAAATGAGTGGGGGCCTGCTGGCAGGTGCCCCTGACTGCTGGGGGTGGGGGTGCAGGGGAACATGAGTGGGGGCCTGCTGGCAGGTGCCCCTGACTGCTGGGGGGCGGGGGTGTTGGGGGACATGAGTGGGACATGAGTGGGGGACTGTTGGCAGGTGCCCCTGACTTCTGGGGGTTGGGGGTGCTGGGGGACATGAGTGCGGGCCTGCTGGCAGGTGCCCCTTACTGCTGGGGGTGGGGTGCAGGGAGACATGAGTGGGACATGAGTGGGGGACTGCTGGCAGGTGCCCCTGACTGCTGGGGGTGGGGGTGCAAGGGGACATGAGTGGGGGCCTGCTGGCAGGTGCCCCTGACTGCTGGGGGTTGGGGGTGCTGGGGGACATGAGTGGGGGCCTGCTGGCAGGTGCCCCTGACTGCTGGGGGGTGGGCGTTCAGGGGGACACGAGTGGGACATGAGTGGGGGCCTGCTGGCAGGTGCCCCTGACTGCTGGGGGGTGGGGGTGCAGGGGGACATGAGTGAGACATGAGTGGGTGTCTGCTGGCAGGTGCCCCTGACTACTGGGGGGTGTGGGTGCTGGGGAACATGAGTGGGACATGAGTGGGGGCCTGTTGGCAGGTGCCCCTGACTGCTGGGGGTTGGGGGTGATGGGGGACATGAGTGGGGGCCTGCTGGCAGGTACCCCTGACTGCTGGGGGTGGGGTGCAGGGAGACATGAGTGGGACATGAGTGGGGGACTGCTGGCAGGTGCCCCTGACTGCTGGGGGTGGGGGTGCAAGGGGACATGAGTGGGGGCCTGCTGGCAGGTGCCCCTGACTGCTGGGGGTTGGGGGTGCTGGGGGACATGAGTGGGACATGAGTGGGGGCCTGTTGGCAGGTGCCCCTGACTGCTGGGGGGTGGGGGTGCTTGGGGACATGAGTGGGGGCCTGCTGGCAGGTGCCCCTGGCTGCTGGGGGGTGGGGGTGCTGGGGGACATGAGTGGGACATGAGTGGGGGCCTGCTGGCAGGTTCCCCTGACTGCTGGGGAGTGGGGGTGCAGGGGGACATGAGTGGGGGCCTGCTGGCAGGTGCCTCTGACTGCTGAGGGGTGGGGGTGCAGAGGGACAAGAGTGGGGGCCTGCTGGCAGGTGCCCCTGACTGCTGGGGAGCGGGGTTGCTGGGGGACATGAGTGGGGGCCTGCTGGCAGGTGCCCCTGGCTGCTGGGGGTGGGGGTGCTGGGGGACATGAGTGGGACATGAGTGGGGGCCTGCTGGCAGGTTCCCCTGACTGCTGGGGAGTGGGGGTGCAGGGGGACATGAGTGGGGGCCTGCTGGCAGGTGCCTCTGACTGCTGGGGGGTGGGGGTGCAGAGGGACATGAGTGGGGGCCTGCTGGCAGGTGCCCCTGACTGCTGGGGAGCGGGAGTGCTGGGGGACATGAGTGGGACATGAGTGGGGGCCTGTTGGCAGGTGCCCCTGACTGCTGGGGGTTGGGGGTGCTGGGGGACATGAGTGGGGGCCTGCTGGCAGGTGCCCTTGACTGCTGGGGGTGGGGTGCAGGGAGACATGAGTGGGACATGAGTGGGGGACTGCTGGCAGGTGCCCCTGACTGCTGGGGGTGGGGGTGCAAGGGGACATGAGTGGGGGCCTGGGGGACATGAGTGGAACATGAGTGGGGGTCTGCTGGCAGGTGCCCCTGACTGCTGGGGGGTGGGGGTGCAGGGGGTTGAGTGGGGGCCTGCTGGCAGGTGCCCCTGACTGCTGGGGGTGGGGGTGCTGGGGGACATGAGTGGGACATGAGTGAGGGCCTGCTGGCAGGTGCCCCTGACTGCTGGGGGTTGGGGGTGCTGGGGGACATGAGTGGGACATGAGTGGGGGCCTGCTGGCAGGTGCCCCTGACCGCTGGGGGGTAGGGGTGCAGGGGGACATGAGTGGGACATGAGTGGGGGCCTGCTGGCAGGTGCCCCCGACTGCCGGGGGCTTGGTTGCAGGAGGACATGAGTGGGGGTCTGCTGGCAGGTGCCCCTGACTGCTGGGGGGTGGGGGTGCTGGGGGACATGAGTGGGGGCCTGCTGGCAGGTGCCCTTGACTGCTAGGGGGTGGGGGTGCAAGGGGACATGAGTTGGTGATCAGTGGTGCAAGCTGACATGTGGCTTGGCTGGGTGGCATGCCCATGGTGGATGGGCTGCCTGCGGGACATGACCAGGGGTGCGGGGTAGTCCCCTGTGGTGTGGGCTGCCTGCAGGGGTCGTGGAGGGTGTAGAGGGAACACCTGGGAGGACCCACACTGCCAATTCACGTGTAGGAATCCCCGCGCACCCACGAAAATCACGTACCCCGCTCCGACAGTAAAATCATGTGTGAAACCTCCTGCGCACCCCAGGAATAGACGTACCCCACTGCACAGGGCCAATCGCGTGTGAAACTTCCCGCACACCCCTGAAATACAACTACCCGGATCCAATCACATGTGAAACTTCCGGGGAACCCCAGTAATACACGTACCCCACTCGCACAGGGCCTATCGCGTGTGAAACTTCACGCGAACCCCAGAAATACATGTACCCCACTCGCACAGGGGCCATCGCGTGTGAAACTTCCCGCGAACCCCAGAAATACACGTAACCTGCTCAAATCACGTGTGAAACTTCCCGCGAACCCCAGTTATACACGTACCCCACTCGCACAGGGCCAATTGCATGTGAAACTTCACGCACACCCCAGTAATACACATACCCCACTCGCACAGGGCCTATCGCGTGTGAAACTTCCCGCGAACCCCAGAAATAAACGTACCCCACTCGCACAGGGCCCATTGCGTGTGAAACTTCACACGAACCCCAGAAATACACATAACCTGCTCAAATCACGTGTGAAACTTCCCGCGAACCCCAGTTATACACATACCCCACTCGCACAGGGCCAATCGCATGTGAAACTTCAAGCGCACCCCCGAAATACATGTACCCGGATCCAATCATGTGTGAAACTTCCCGCGAACCTCAGTAATACACGTACCCCACTGGCACAGGGCCTATCGCGTGTGAAACTTCCCGCGCACCCCTGAAATACACGTACCCCACTCGCACAGGGCCTATCACTTCACGCAAACCCAAGAAATACACGTACCCCACTCACACAGGGCCTATCGCATGTGAAACTTCACGCACACCCCCAAAATACACGTACCCCGCTCGCCCAAGGCCTATCGCGTGTGAAACTTCATGCAAACCCCAGGAATACACGTACCCCGCTCGCACAGGGCCTATCGCGTGTGAAACTTCACGCGAACCCCAGAAATACACGTACCCCACTGCCCAGGGCACATTGCATTTGAAACTACACGCGAACCCCAGAAATACACATTCCCCGCTCAGCGTTTGCTGTGTGGCGGCCCTGTAAACTGGTACAGGGTTAGCGCAGCCCTTTGTGCTGGATTGGGGATTTTGATGGCTTTTCCTTGCGCAAGGGCGTTCTTGGGAGCGTAACTGGCGCTGCTGCAGGGTCGCTGCACCACTCTGCGCCATGGCTGGTTTTGGATGCTGAAATCCATGAATACGCTGTGCGCGGAAATGGATTTTCGCGCACGCGGCTGGTGCAGAGATTTGCACGTGCACACTGTGCGCCAGCCACGTGTGCCACTTGTGCGGTAAATTCTATGAATTACCCTGTAAAGATCTAGATTTAAATGTTTTCGTAAAGTCTGAATGGATTTTGTCAAGTGAGGGCTAGGTTATATGATGATTGTATGTGCATACATTTGACACTTATAATAAAATAAAACATGGGTGGATTTCCAGCAAACTTGTGTAAGGAGCATTGACAAGGACCTGAAAACATGGTTTTGCAAATGTGCCCATGTTTTATTTTTTGACAAGTGTCATAATGTACGTACAAAAAATAGTTATATACCTTTGGTGACTGAGGTGTAGCCGTGGCCATGGGCAGTGGCCAGATTGTCCGAGTCATGGAATAAGGTAATGATCTTTACAATCTGGCTACTGGCCATGACCACAAGGGACAAAACATGGGGTTAAAAGGCCATGTCCACCTGGGACTGGCTTTGTGGTAAAGTTATTCGAAATTGGGATAGATTTGAAAAGGAAGAAAAATGTGCTTGTGGTAATAAGGTCCTAGGGTTCTCTTTTCGCCTTCTGCAGGGGGCCAAGGAAATTGAAGAGGGGCGTTGTATGGAACCCCACCTTCCCTTTCCATGGTGGCCATCTTGGAAAAGGATTTTCCTTCCTACACTGGGACGAAGAAAAATCCTTTTTTTTTAGCACCCTGGGTTCCCACCTTGGGAACCTAGTGTGCTAATGGCCTTCATCCCCCATTACAAGGGCTGGATTGGGGGGATAATGGTCCAGAGACCTTGTTATCCACTCTCGATTCGCTTGGGCTGATAACCTAGGTGTCGGGCCGGTATCCACCATTCCAGTCCCTGAAACGGAGGATGAACGCCACAATATTCCCATTAGCACAAAATGCTTCTGGAAATTTTGGAAAATCTTATTGAGTCTATGTACTTTACTGAGGAGTCTATATGTTTTTTTTAGTTCTATGAGGCAAGAGGCACCAAACACTAATATGGAGGGGTAGGTGGACAGGGGAAAATGTTGCGCGTGTGTTATTTCTAAGGTAGGGGGCAGTGTTTCTCATGCTCCTTGATTACAGCAGTGGTGGAGGCTCTTGGGGAGTATGGATGGCATTAGCATTAGCTGATGCCATTTTTAGATAAATAGCATTTTTGCTAAAAGTATGAACTGTGTACTAGATTGTTACTGGATAATGAGTAGGAATAGGTGTTGGAGCTGTGCAATTGACATTTTGAAGTTGAAAGTTCCTAGATCAGTAGAAAATGCAGTTCCGAACTGTCCACGAAGCACAGATCTTATCGTGAAGTGCGTACGGGTTCTCAGCCACATCATCATGCTGTGCGCTAGCGTATGGTCATGTGGCACTGTCCGGAATGTCTGCAATGAAGTCAGATGTTCGTAGACATCTACGGATGCAAAACTAGTTGAAATAGTTGCAAAAACTGTATAGAAGTGTTAAAAATGATTCTAGAAGGTGGGAAATGCCAGAGGTGTCACTTTGTAAATTGGACACCAATATTGCTATATTGGGTATGATATTAGTAAGTTGTAGGAAAATAGCATGCACTGGTAAAAACCCATGGAATTTACTGAAAAAACTTTGTTAAAGAGACGTTATGGTTAAGTTGGACTAATAAAAAGCTATGAAATTCAATGAAAAACACTTTGTTAAAGGGATGTTGTGGTTACAAGTAAAACTGAAAAACCCCAGAAATTCCCCAGATATGGTAAGCTAAGCAACCATAACTCACGCCACCAGCATGCACTGCTAAGACTAACACCCAGGACATTAAAGATGACATTGCAAATGTCATTGATGACATCACTGATGACATCACATGTGAAATGCATTTTGATGAAAAGTCCGTACAAGGAGTTGTGTTTATATTGTTGGTAACAAGATGTCAGGGGTGATCGGGAAACCTATTATGAACGACTTAATCTATTACAGAATGTACTCAACTAAAATCATTGTATTGGAGTGTTGATGTTAATACAGAAACCTCATCATATATAAACATAGGCAATGACTGCAGCATGCACCATAGAAGTACACTATTTATAATCGTGTAATTTTGGATAGTACAATAATGAATGCTACCTTATCAGACTTTGGAGTAATGTTTAACATGTAATAACTAGCTAACAACTCAAGACTTACAACACTTGTGCTGGTACAAACAATACATATGAAGAACCACAATGCATACAAATCAGAGGCACATACTGGGAAACTATAGTAAGGAAGAAAGAAACAGCATCATCAGAAAATGTTAATGATATTAAAGTGTATCTTCATGTATACAAATGAATTGTGTGTTTGAGAACTGCTCATTTCCCCATGTATATGCACCATGAGCTGAGACCAAACCCTAAGGAAAGTACTTAAAGGACATATGACAAGGTTAACGTCTAGATATATAGCACCTTTTTCAATTTTAATATTCTGACCGTCAGTGAACAAAACCACCTGGCCTAGACATGTCAGTGAACAAAAACAAGTGGCCCAAATATGTGATGTCATCAGTGACGTCATCAATGACATTTGCAATGTCATCTTTGACGTCCTTGGTGTTAGTCTTAGCAGTGCACGGAGGTAGCGCGAGTTATGGTTGCTTAGTATACCATAACTGGTGAATTTCTGGGTTTTTTCAGTTTTACTTGTAACCATAACGTCCCTTTAACAACGTGTTTTCATTGAATATATATATGTATACCAATTTGTTCAACTTATGAATAGGATGCAATGGTCTGCATTCATTCTCCCGGGCCGAGTGGGCTGCTTGTGCGTGAGAGTCCGCTTGTGAACAGATCTGTGAATTTATTGGGCTAGCCCGTCGGCTTCAGGATGGAGCACACTGGCAAGACAAACTTGCTGTTGCCCGTCTTAGTCTGTTGGTGTCAAGATATTTCAAATGTAAGCAATTATCATGTGTAACCCTTCTCATTCATTTCATACGTTGTGCAGTGTTGGATGTAAATACCAGAGTATTTTCTTTTCTCCGACCAGAAAACCCAACCTGCCACTTAAACCTGCAGCAGGCCTGTGCACGTGGGTCCTGCTGCCACCGTTTCCTGCCCAGCTTCAGATGAGTGCCCCCCCTTGCCCCTTCCATTTTCTTTTCTTATGGCTTCCTGTTTCCCCCGACCTACTCCTGTGCTACGTTTTTCCTTCCTAGATCCTCCCCTGTGTTAATCCCTCCCTCCGCCTCCTCCTGTTCCCCTGTGATTGACTGGCCCACGCTGGTCGTTCCCCTTTTAACAGAGGGACGTGGGGCAGCCTTGCCTGGCCAGCCATCGGCTTAGGGCCAGAGGCAAAGAGCAGCTCCTCTTAGGCAGCCCCATACCTTTTTGCCCATGGATGCCGGACAAGTCACCCTACAGCGACAACCAGGTAAGGTAGTACAGGCAGGGAGCACAGCCATTACCCTGTCACTCTTATACTACTACTATTGTGAACTGTGCTGTGCTATATAGTTAGCCATTGGGTGGAACTGCACTGCATTCCATAATTATCCTGTGTTGTGAACTGTGCTGCGTTCTATAGTTAGCCATGGTGGTGTGCTCTCTAATTAGCCATTGTGTTGAGCAGTGCTGCCCTCCATAGTTAGCCATTGTGCTGTGTTCCATAGTTAGCCATTGTGCTGCGCCCTATAGTTAGTCTTTGTGTTGAATTGTGCTGCCCTCCGTATTTAGCCATTGTGCTGGGCTCCACAGTTAGCCATTGTGCTGCACCTTATAGTTAGCCATTGTGTTGAAATGCGCTGCCCTCCATAATTAGCCATTGTGCTCCATATTTAGCCATTGTGCTGCGCTCCATAGTTAGCCATTGTGCTGTAATCCGTAGTTAACCATTGTGCTGCTTCATATAGTCAGCCTCAGGGATGTCATTTCACCAAAATGCCAGGGGTAGCGGAAGTGACATCACACCACCCTTGACCTCTGATGACATCGCAGGAAGTGATGTAATTTGACCACCTCCCAAAGTGACATCATGGGAAGCGATGGAACACAACCTTTTACCCCTAGACAAAACAGGAAGTGGTATCACATAGCATTGTACCTACATACACTACGAAAAATATGGTTACAATAGCACTATCATGTGATATACATTTCATACAAGAGTGTATCACCATATGTATTGTTGATATCAGGGTGTATAGGCCCATATTACCAAATTACTGTGAATGCAAGAATACATCCAAGGCAAAAAGATAATGATGTTTATTATCTGGCTCTTACACTTCAGCGCTTTATATAGAACAAATATACATAAAATATCACCCAACCTGTGTTGGTACTCATTTATCAACCCCAGAAAGATGAAAGGCTGAGCTGGCCTTGCCGGGATTCAAATCTGCAGATCACACACATTGCAGCAGCAAGCGCTCAACGCACTGAGCTATATTACTGGCTATAGCTATCTTACCGGCTATAGTAAAAGCTATTTTACCCGCTTTAGTTAAATAAGCAAATTCATGTCTGAATGTTCTCAAAGTCAGAAAGCAAATTACACTCTGTAGTGGATACCATTAAACTGGTAACTGAGATTTAACAGCAGGCCAGTTCATCTGGAGGTCTGGTGCAAAGGTGGCCACATGTCAAACTTGTGTGGATCTACTATTCAGGCTTCAGAGGTTGGCAAAATGCATACCATTGGGAGGCTTTATAACTGTGTATTAAAGAATTTAGTGTAGCGCAGAGAAAGCAGTGCACGCACATGGCACCCTGTACTCTGGGCACTCGTTACCTCATACACGCAAACAAACATCCTGAACAGCATACCATGGAGATAGGAAAGATAGACACATTACAAAAAAGCATTAATTGTGGCACACTGAAATACAGGGCCACTTTATGTGATATGTTCAAACATTTCTACTCTGTACACAAGCATTTAGGAACAAGGATTTTGTCAAGTGACCAAGGACACCGAGATGAAATGTCTTGTGATGATCCTAACAGACAGCTGCAGAAAAAAACATGCTATGACTGAAACTTGCGAAAAGCAAAATACATAGTCCGAAATTGATGTTTATTCTACTCTAAATGCTTTTTGGACGTTTTCGTCTGCATTGTGAATTTGAGGTGTTTAAGAACAGACTAAATCAGTGACTTACCCCTTGAAGTGTGCCTGAAATAAACATTTAATGAGTCTAGCAATTATTGTATAGAATTCCAGAAAAAACAAATTATTTGTTATTACTATTCTTTCTTATTTAGGGTCACTGCTCAAAGTGTTATAATTGTGGACTCCATTGTTTTTTTTAAGAGGCCTGAACAAGACAGCCAGCCATTCCAGAAACAAAGACACATGGCACTGGCCATAGCCCAGGAGCTTCAATGTAAAAAAACAAACATTTATTTTAGGGGCAGCAAGGGAGGCCACAGGAGTAGCAAGGCAGACCTTAGGGGTCACTAATGTGACCCCTGGAAACTCGCAAATGAAGTCCTTGGTCAGCCTATAAACCTGACACCCTATATTATTCCATTAAAACCCAACCACTTCATTACCTTCTGATACTTGATTAGGAACAGGGCGTCGCTCTTTATCTCTATTCTGGGGATAGGTAATGTGCTACTCCTATATGGATTCTGGAGTAGGAAATGTGTTACACTTAGATATATGTTAGGGGGCAGCATGTAGGAGAGAGTGCTAGGGCTGGGGGAGCTGCATCAGGTGGCAGAGTGTGCAGGTTAAGGAGTTTGCAACCTCCTAGTATCATTTGTGGTGGGATGTGGCAGGGAGGAGAGGGCCTTGCTCCCCTGCCCCTGTACATCATTGTCTGGTGCATACTGTTTACATACTGGTTATATTATGCAATTGTCCATGATGACTCTTTGTTTGATGTATTTACTTTGATTTATTTGCCTGTTGAATGGCACAATTTTCAGGGTCACATACTGGATAAGTGGTAAAGTCAGAATTTGAGCGTAGCCTAACGTTTCGATACTTGACCTTGCATCTTCCAAGCTCAAATCTGTACAAATATGTGTTGAAGTTTGGTTTCAAATACCTAAAAAATATCATGAAAAGAGTAAGGGGGCATTTTGTTTTGAATTCTAAATTGCACAGAGGGGGCCATGCCTGTTTGCAAATGTTTGGAAAAGGGGCCATTCATTAATTTTAATTGTTTCCACCAAGTACTAGAAAAGTAAAGTGTAAAAAACAGGTAAAAATCCCCTTTGCTCTTTACGTTTCCTCTATGTGTCTGGACAAGTGTACATCACTTCCACAATGAACGACTGTGGGAGCCATCAGCAATGGATTCCTGGAATCTCCCTGCTTTTACCAAGTCAGGCGGATACCATAGGAATCCATTGTTTTTTCGCTAACATAAAGAAAATGCTGGTCGTAAACCAATCGGATTTGGCAGGGGGACATTGTTAAGTCTGATATGCTCACCAACTTCATATGCCAAATCTTACAATTCCTGCAGCTCATAAAAAGTGATGATGAATGCATTTAGCGCCACTTCTTCCAGGCTTAGAAGCTCCAGCACAGAAATTAATGAAAACTTACAAAAAATCTTATACAAATACAAAGTGAAACAAAATGTATTACAAAGTCAGTGTTTCACATAGCTTGTTCTGTAACCCCTTAATTTCTAATAACCCAGCAATCGCACTTATATGGCTTGGTAAAACCCTATATAAATTAAAGAAAAAATTGCCACAGCAATGGTCACTGCCTGTTACCTTTTCTCATCATATTAAAAAGAGAAGTCCTCCGTTGGAGGGCCTTTGCATCCCTGACTGTTTGTATTTGGGGGAGAAAGGAAGAGAAGGAGGTATGGGCATTTGTCCCTTGTCCAAATGTTAAATCCACCTCTGATTGCACTCTTTAGGAAAAAATATAAATGCTGCTTTTTACTTTCAAAAGATGTGCACCTTTTATACTTTGCCTGGAACATTATCAGAAACACTCTTCTGTCGTGTTATTTTACGGGTGTTCATGTTTAATTTCCAGCACTGCCTAAACACTCAGCACCCAGGATTTGCATCATACGTTCCAAACAAGACCCATGGTACACATGACATATTCTGTTTTCTGTAAACTCTGTTAAGTTACTGAAACAGTGTGAGGTTATCAAGTCAGTACTTATCAGTTTGAATCATGAAACGCTCTGACAGAGTAGACTAAGCTTACACACAGACAAAAATACATTCTATTTAGGTCAGAGTGCCACTGGTAAGAAGGCATGAGAAGACAATCTGAAACTGGTCAATACTTGCCATTCTAGCCTTGACATGTTAAGATAGGGCCTTGGTGGACAAACTCAGTGAGGTGCAGCTTGATTCCCTAGGCGCAGAAAGGCACTGGCATTTGGGCATATGTATGTTCACTTAGGAAGACAAACTGTAGCTAACATGCATTGGCAAAACCAGCAGCTTGGGCTTTAGATTAGGCATGGATAGGCATTTGTCAGGCAGTGGCCATAAGGGTACCACCTGGCCACAAGTTGGGAACAACTGGAAAATGGCGCGAGAACCTTGGCATGTGATTGCAATGCCTGGCAAATGCGTGTCTACTGTTAGCTTTGCTATTGCTTGTTTAAGGACATCAGTGCAAGGAACAAAGGCATTGACAAAGATATTGCTTATAAAATAGACCTGCTGAAGCACACATTAAGAGATGTGTATTACACCCGGAGCTAATTTACAGAGCCAATTAAGTAATTAAACAATCTCACAAATGCTTCGCTGTAGCACTGGCATGCCCTATACAGCAACACATTTGGTGTTACTTTATGATAGAGCTTGATCAAAGAGTTCCAGAAAGGTTACGTTTTGGTGGTGAGGGGCAGGTAGTTGGTGCTAATGCCATAGCCATTGGGTGGTAAATGACCAAACACACCCATAGGATATGTGTTTCTCATCACATTTTATGTCCATACTATCTGTGTACCACTGCATGAGTTCTGGCTTGTACCCAATAGGCAAATGCTTCTGAATCAATTATAACCACCGGCATTGCCCTGCCCAGCCTTCAATAACATTGTTTGCAAATTAGGGTTGGCCCTGTCACTAATGTGCGAAGCCCTTCCCAAACTGCTAGACATCAAGGCCTGAAATGCATGTAGTTGCTTGTGTCCCAGTGCAGAGGGGACATGGCCTAGCAATTGAGATTGAAGTCCACATTTTGGTGGCAGCACAAATAGTCATTTGCTAATGGCTTGTCCCCTTTTGTAATGGCACATACATTTTACAGAATTATGGCATGGAATGATGCGAAGAACAATGGTAGTCGTAATGTTGAATTCAAAGCCTTGCATCTATTACTTTTGATTTTTCTACACTTTCCCCTGCAGAGTTACATTTTTGTTACTACCAACCTTATCTTTTCAATTAAACTCGAGTAGTTAATGCAGCAAAATAGATACTTTGAATGTAATTTGTAAGGGCCCCCAGTCAGTTGATGCACCTTCTGCAGAAAACTGTTTTCAAGCAACATCACCTATTATTTATTGTTTGTTATATTTAAACACGTTATTAAGCATGATGTGAAAGCATGCTATATTCCAACAAAAAATAAACATAATTTAAATTACAGAAACCAAAATTGTGATTTTAGGTCTGAGAAAATAGTTGTTGGCAGCCTATCTTGAATACGTGTGCTGCCTCACTTAGAGGTGTGAATTGCCCTCCATCTCCTTAGTCATTTGTGCTTTCATGGCTGTTGAGCATAAATTGTTGTCTAGGGCAAGCAAACCTATCCTGGGCGGGCCTCCTGCAGTTCAGTCTCTCAGAGTAATATATCTAAGGTTACTGCTGCATGTTTACAGTGAAATCCACCTCTCTACACCCCCACTCCCTTGGGTCCCTGAAGTGTTTAATGCCACTGGCATGGCATTCTAGGGGTGGCCAGGGGGTGGTTTTGGGGTGTGGGGCGGTGGGGGGCTGCCTCCCACGATCCCTGCTGGAGCTGGGCTTGGTAGCAAATGTGTTACACTTAGATGTATTTTAAGGGCAGGAAATATATTACTCTTAGATGGATTCTGGGGTAGGAAATGTTAGGGACAGACATCAGGTTAGATTTAGATGTATTTTGGGGGCAGGAAATGCATTGCACCTCAATGTACTTTGGGGTCAGGAAATGTGTTGAACCTAGATGTATAGTGGGGGCAGGAAATGAGTTACAATAGACAAAATGTGAAGATTAGCCATGTGTCACACTTAGATTTGTGAAGACTAGCCATGCGTCACATTGGCTGTTTAATATTGTTGAACTCACAAGCATACTTTGTGTCTGGTAATTCTTGCTGCGTAGAGAAGGTCTAGTGGAATCAGCCAAGCTATTGTACTTAGTCATTTGTGGGATTGGCTAGTGTGTTGAGTGTGGAGGGTTGGTGGGGCGGCCAGTGTTTTGCACTTGGAAATTGGAGTGCACCGTTGAGTTGCAATGAGATGTACTCTGAGGACACACTTGGAAGAACTTTGAGAGCACCCAATGTACTAACCACCCTGCTCCTGCTCCCCTCCAACATACATTTCAAGCACTATACATGCCCTATGGGCTAGCCACACTTCACACAAACACATGCCCAACATAACTAACACTTGTATATAACAAACAATCCCAGGCACTGGACCATACCACTACAGATACAACAAGCCAGCTCGCACAAACACAACCATAACCATTACTACCAGGCAACTTAAGAATGGAACACACACACACACACAACAAAGCAAACACCTACATTCTGCAAACAGCCCAGACATGTGGACCTCTCCTTACGGATGCAACAAGCCAGTGCGTATGATCAGTACTACCAGACAAACAACACACGAAACACAGAAACACTCCCCCAACATAGAAAACATTTGCATACAACAAACCACCAGGCATTGGGTCTTACCCTTATGGATACAACAAGCCAGTTCCAGTGCATGCAATCAACCCATCTGCATGCCAACACACACAGAGGCCAGTTTCTCCTAGTTCTCGACCTATCCTATCATTCTACCCTCACTAACGCACCCTGTCCTCTTTCTTACAGAGCCACGTGAGCAGCTAGGGAGGGATGGCATATGAGGAGCAACACGATGCTTATAGGTGTTGTTTGGTTATTTACCCACCCATTGACTGCCCATGGCTATGCCAATCCCAATGGCTATTCCCACCCACTTCCTGCCACTCCCCAGTCAAAACACACCCTCCTGTGACAACTTTGAGCAACCTTTATCAAGTGTTAAAATCAAACTTTGCACTCAAGTGCCTGCCAGCATCAAAGCTGACTTCTCAGAGCTATTGGTTTCTTTGGTGCTGTAAAGTGCTGCTGGTGTAACATAAATGTCTTAACCATGTCTGCCTTTAGCCTTCAATTAATAAGCAGTGTGTGTGTCCTCCACCGAAGTCCTGTTAAAAACAAGCATCGCAAAGCCAACAGTTTAAGCCTTTTATGGGTATTGGAAAGGCATTTGGCAGGCAATTCTATCACATGTCCAGGTACGTACACCACTTTGAAGCTGCTACAATTACTGGCCAGTTAGTACCATTGCCGCAATGCCTGGCAAATACCTTTACCATAGCTACACAAAAGCCAAAACGGGTGTCATTGCCAATGCTTGATTTTAAAGTCCTTCCCAGTAAGTGTCAGTGCAAAGGCTGTGCTATGATGAGTCAAGAGGAAAATAAGAGAGGCAAGCCCCTGTTTGTTGGGTATTTCACCCCATAATGGAGTGAGATAATCATTTTGATTTTCTTGTGACATGTTTACCTGCCTTACTATGTTTTGTTTCATTTCCAATGTCTCTTTGGTGGTAATGGCCTGTTGTACTGAAAATAATAGAGAATCTTACCTCTTCAAGCAATTTTGTTTGCTGTTTACTATTTGCTGGAAGTGATTTGAGAGTGAATTTAGTGAAATTCATTATGATGAAAATAGTGATATTCACTCTGAGGTGTTGAACATGTTTTTGTTGTGATCTGTGTTCTGCTGTGATTTGTGTTTGATCTGCAGGTCGCAGGTTCAAATCCCAGCAAGCCAACTCAGCCTTTCATCCTTCCGAGTTTGATAAATGAGTACCAATTTCGATTGGGTAATAATAGTAACGTATGTAAATATGTCCTATGTAAAGTGCTTTAGATTAAAGCGTTATATACAAAATAAATATTATATTTGTTATCTTCTGTTCACTTTTTCAATTATATGGTCTGAAAGCATACAATTCTGAACAGTCAATACTGACGTTAAACCTAAATATGCAAAATGATCTATCTAGCTCCGTTAGTAGATTGAGCATTGTTTTAAGGTGGTAAGTCACTGGCATGAGGTAATTGTCAACAATAAACACTTTTGGAATTATCTGGGCCTATCTTTACATCTGTGATTGATGTATTGTCCCTCACACTCGTGCACAACAGCTCAATCACCAAGGCAAAAATGAGTATAGAGATCTGAAATCCTTGGCGAGTCCCCTCCCCTTCAGGTGATCTCGTTCTGAAAGATGGTTGTCTCGATGTATACTGGAGCTATCTAGTCCCATAAGATAGTTTACTACTCTACCAGCTGTGATGACGATGACAGTCCAAAAAAACATCCTTTTATGGATTTGATGGAGAACAATATCCCTATCGAGGAACCAGGTGAATGAAATACATCTTTATTGGGGAAGAATTCTCCCTAATTTGTCTGCCTCGTAACGCCCACTCTGCAGATGGGAAATTAGGAGGCAAGGACATTAGAATGTACTTATCTGAATGCTGTCCTGGCTGCACACACCTTCCAAATGATGACGAGTTTGAAGGAACTAAAGCAGTAAATACTTATGGCGCAAGATAAGAAGGAGGCAGCTTTATAACCCTAAACATTTTGGCAATTCTACCGAGGTGCCAGATGGCAAATCTGCCTAAGAAGATGTAGGAGCTCAAAAGCTGACAAAGAAATGTTGAAGACAATCAAATCTCTCTCTAGAAAGAGAGTAGGAGAGTCAAGGAATGTTTTCAGTTTTTG
Organism: Ambystoma mexicanum; assembly: GCF_040938575.1. Taxonomy (NCBI): domain Eukaryota; kingdom Metazoa; phylum Chordata; class Amphibia; order Caudata; family Ambystomatidae; genus Ambystoma; species Ambystoma mexicanum. Next base: position 680,979,264 of record NC_090929.1, on the reverse strand, counting down.
AGACATAAGGGCCAAAGACTGGGAATATCATGACAGATGGTATTGAGGAAGGAAATGAGAGCCTGATGTCATCAAGGGGTTGAGGGGTCTGACAGGCTGTGTTTGCTTTGGGGGTATGTCATCTCCTGTGTCTGGCTTGTTTCCAATGTATATATACATATTCAGTAAACAAAAACTTTGTTAAAGGGACTTTATGGTTAAGTTGCGCTACTAAAAACCTATGAAATTCACTAAAAAAAAACTTTGTTAACGGGACGTTATGGTTCCAAGTAAAACCGAAAAACCCTTGAAATTCACCAGTTATGGTAAGCAAAGCAACCATAACTCGCGCCACCACTGTGCACTGCTAAGACTAACACCCAGGACATCACTGATGACATCACATGTCTGGCTCCCCCTTTTTCCTTTACTGACAAATCTAGGCCACATGGTTTTCTTCAGTAACAGTCAGGAATTAAAAGTTGAAAATGTGCTATATTTGTAGACTTATCCTTCAAGTATGTTCTTACAGTAATTCCCTTAGGGTCCAGTCAAATCATGTGATACATATGCGTAGGGTAAGTAGCAGCTTTGAAACAGAGCAATCATTTCTCTGCATAAAGGTAATCAGTTAGGTTATGAACACTTTCTGCTACTACTGCTGTTTTTTTCTTACTTCAATTTCCTTGTATATACTCATATTTGTATGTGTTGTTGTCTCTTTGTGTTTTGTCTATAATCATACAATTATGTAGAAAGTGGGTTTTATTACCTACTTATCACATGTTTCACAGTACGCAAAAATCTAATAAGAAAACAGTTATCATTTCACTATTCAACGTGGCAAGCTTATGAATATTGCACCTCCATCATGTATGCTGCACACAATGCCTATGTTTCTACATGAGTACCTTACTATACTGGATATAATAGAATGCTATTTATATCAATGCATTGCTTAATACACTAATTAGCACTTTATACACTTTTTGGTCAACATTATAATAAGAATACCTTCTACAGAGTTTCATGAAAAGTAAATGCACATGTGATGTCATCAGTGATGTCCTCAATGACATTTGTGATATCATCTTTGATGTCCTGGGTGTTAGTCTTAGCAGTGCACAGTGGTGGTGCGAGTTATGGTTGCTCAGTTTACAATAACTGGCAAATTTCAAGGGTTTTTCGGTTTTACTTGGAACCATAACGTCCCGTTAACAATGTTTTTTTTAGTGAATTTCATAGGTTTTTAGTAGCGCAACTTAACCATAACGTCCGTTTAACAAAGTTTTTTTTACTGAATTTGTTATGTTTTTAGTAGTGCAACTAAACCATAAGGTGCCTTTAACAAAGTTTTTTTTACTGAAGTTCATAGGTTTCTAATAGTGGCACGTAACCATAATGTAAAGGAACATCTGACTTCATTCCACACCTTCCGGAGAACGCCACATGACCATATGCTGGCGCACAGCACGGTGACGTGTCCGAGAATCCGTACACAGTTAACAATAAGATCTATGCCTCGTGGACAGTGTGGAACTACATTTTTTACTGATGTAGGCACTTGCAACTTCAACATTTCCCTTGCACAGCTCCAACACCTATTCGTACTCGGGCTTTAACAATGTAGTACACAGTACATCCTTTTAGCAAAAGTACTGTTTATCGGAAAACGACATGAGCTAAGGCCATCCCTCCTCCCCAAGAAACAGCACCACTGCTGTAATGAAGGAGCATGAGAAACACTGCCCCTACCTTACAAATAACACACGCACAATATTTTCCCCCATCCACCTACCCCTCCATATTACTGTTTGGTGCCTCTTTGCTCATTTCCGTCCGCAACTTTCCTTCTTAGCTGTCCTTCCAAAAAAAGAAGCCATCCATAAACAAATTAAATGTTCCTTTAAGAATCACCTTTCACAGTTTAAAAATATCAATAAAAAAAAATCGCATAGACTCCATCTACTTTATATTTCTCAGTAAAGTACATAGACGCAATAAGATTTTCCAACATTTCCATTTGCAGTTTGTGTTATGCTAAGGGGAATATTGTAGCGTTCTCCAGGGACTGGAACAGTGAATAAAGGGCCAGCAGTCCAAGTTATCAGCCCAATCGAAGCGAGAGTGGATAACGCGATCTCTGGAACATTACCCCCGCTTCCACCCCTAAAATGGGGGATGAATGCCATTAACAATCTAGATTTCCAAAGCAGTAACCCGTGCTACTAAAAAAGAGGATTTTTCGTCCTAATCAAGGACGCCTGTGGCGTCCCGCATTAGAAAACAAAATCCTTTCCCAAAATGACCACCATAGAAAGTGAAGGCGGATGTTCCATACAGGGCCCCTCTTCGCTTTCCATGTCAGCCTGCAAAAACCAAAGTATTCGTTTTCGATAAAGCAACCGCTTCGGTCGCACCATGAATTCCAAGACGTCGGCATTAACTTCGGCCTACACCACCATAAAAGATGTTATGTTACTCCTAATGGCCACTGCAGCGTATGGAGAAATGGGTCCTGTGCGATCGTCCCACAAAACAGGCACGGTTAGGCAGCCGTTCATGAGAACACGCATCTGGCGTGCAAAAAATCCATAACTTGGCATCTGGAATCCATGGCAATCGCAGTAAGGGAGGATGTAGCTATTTGGAAAACATAACAGAAAATACGTATCAATACCCAACCTTTAGCAAACAATAAAAAAAGACAAAAAGAACATGGAAACTGATACACAAAGCGACGTGGTCATACATGACATTTTAAAGAAATATTAGCGTTGAACATGGGTGATTCTAGTGATAGCCTACAAACGGCGAGAATCTGCACTCTCCATAACTAAAAAAAAAATGACAACTACACAGAAAGATAATACTTCAGTTACATTGCCAAAATTAATGTTCAGGTAATAAAAAATTAAATCTCGTTCCGATGTAGAATCGTCAAAAGCAAACTTACATGATATTCACCGTTTCCATTGTCTTCGTGAAACTCAGACACCAATGTGCTTGCACCAAAGAATATTAAGGAACTGATATTACATGTGCCTTACAAACGTTTTGAATGCATAACCTTATCAAATGTTTTTTTTTGCAAACTTTCACTCCCTTCATTCTTACTGAATTTTCCCTTTCGCTCAAGGTCAAAAAACAATAGACCCTTATGGGTTCAGTCGGATGCGTGGGCCTACTGAGCTTGCAACCAAAAAAGCAAAGCAAGTGACCAACACTCAGAATACAAATACATTCGGACTTTGCAGCAACATGTCTCATTGCATTCATGAGAACTGGTACTCCCATACCCTTGCAGACCTGCGGTTTCCATCAAACAGCGCAAGTGGCTGCCTCAGATTTCAAACTCTAGGGCGCCAGTCTGACTGCAATATTATTTTAAATACATTGTAACACAGACACAGTAATTCTTCGCCCGTACTTTACGGACACTATATTGAGCAGCAACTTCCAATTTACTGTATGACTTTGCTGACAAGAAAACACCACTTTTTCACTTCCTGCTACCACATCTCATCCCAGCCTCATTAACCCTCACCTTCCGAGACAGTATTTCATAAGTTTAACAAGTGCAATGTTGTGTTGGTTTATATGTTTTAGCGGCAATGTCCGCGTACACCAAAACACGAATGAAAGATGGCGGGAGCATCAAAACAATCTGACGCACTTCACGCTCTTCAACATCCAATCAGTGAACGCGTCACATGTCCACAGACATGACGCTACGGATTAGCCAATCGGTATCTTGTCCGCGGAGTGAACAGGGAAGTGTGACCGTGGAGCGGACATAGATGTCACACATTTTTTGAGACATACTTTGTGGTCGTTTTTAAGAAAACTACTGGACTGAATAGCACCAAATTTACAAAAGCACGCTTTCGGGACCAATCTCCTGCTCTTGCTGCAAATTTGGTGAAAATCCGACCAGTGGTTTTGGACTGTAGGTGTGCGCACATTTTTCCCCCATTCAGTTTATGGGAAAAAAGACGTTTTGGCACCCCCCCCTATACATTTTCCCTCCCTGGACCAAACATCACCAAACCTTGCAAAATAATTCAGAGTGGCCCAACTTTTTTTACAAAGTTTGGTGAGGATTCGTCCAGGGAGAGAGGAGTTATAAGCCGCCCAAAAAGTGTTCTTCCTATGGAAACAGCAACTTAACCATAACTACACGGCCACTACCGTATCTCCAGTGTCCAGTTATATGAGTCCAAGGGCCAACACCACACCACGGCTAATGTTTGGCTTAGTAAAGGTACCTCTGGGTTTCACAGATGCATGAAATGCAAAGCCTGTCAATATGCCACCAACTTAGACAGCTACCATCATTCCCATTTTAGCTAAAGACATTAAAATCAAGTCTTGGATTACCTGTAATACTGAGTATGTGGTATATGTCCTTTTGTGCCCATGCACAAAAATGGTATGTGGGCAGTACTATTGGCAAACTGAGATTGAGGATCCTTCAGCACATGCGAGCCATTACGAACATAGATCCCACATACCCTATGGCTTTGCATTTCAAAAACATACATGAAGGAAAACTGGACGGTTTCACGTTCTTTGGTATACATACAGTCCAAGAACCTCCTAGAGGAGGGAATTGTGAACTCCAGTTACCCCAACTTGAAACTAAATGCATCCTTGATTTAGAGACCAAAAAACCCAGTAGGCATAATCTGGACGAAGAATTGTACACCTTTTTGGGCATGAGTTACATAAAATATTTGCCAATTTATCAGTGATTGTAAGGATCTCTGGAATGTCATGTTTCTTCTCTCTTTTGTACTCTTCTTGTTTTTTAGTTTGCTGCTAATTTAGCTTTTCAAATTTTGCACCTTTGCCCCCTTTCCTCCCTTGCTGGTTTTATTGCACTAATTTCCTATGCTTGCCTGTTGAACACTAGGTACTGCAATAATTCATGTGAAAGGGGTATTGTTTCTATTTAGAAGGAATATTGGCAATATGGTCTATGTCACTCCTTTGCTAAGTGCAGTTTTTAAATTTGGAGAGGCTCTCATCTAATAGCATAGATTTGATTGTGGATTCGAGAACTCTTTCTCTTTTTACTATGGTTGTATGCACCATGCTTTTATAACATGGTTTAGGTTTGTTTTTAATATGAGGGAAGCTAGGGCATTCGGATTTCGACTCTAATACTCCCGTGTTTGGTTATAGAGAGCCTCATGCTTTACGGATGGAAACACAGAGGACTGTAGACACAATTAGATTAAACCATGACATTTGTCTCACGTTTAGATTCGTCTCTCCATTTTTTACATCTCACGGTTTACAATTTGTAGAATTTACCTTTCTTGAGTATACCATTTTTGGTACTCATTGTTATTACAGTCCTGTACAAGATGTTCTCTTTCATCTGTGGATCTCTTTGTTGAGCTTTGATGAACCTAGCATGCTTCATTAGGCCAGTTAAACATCACAAACATATTATCAGAGTATTTTCAAGAGGTTTTAACTTTGTGACGATAATCAGTCACACATGCACTATGCAATTTATTTGATTGTGATTTCGCACAAAATGTCTTATGCATTATACACTTTAGTGTTGAAATTAATGTTTGAACTGAATTGCACTATGAACTTATTATACTTACAAGTACAAGCCACATGTCAATAATAATACAGCCCACCTCAGCCTAGTCAAAGAAGCTAGTGAGACCCCCCTCTTAAAGGAGCGCTTCTTAATGCAAGATCGCTCGTCGCCCATGCCACTGACATAGCCGACCTTATTACAGAAGGTAATCTGGATTTCCTAGCTATTACAGAAACATGGCTTCACAATGCAGCAGGACCTTCACATATGCTAGCTATCCCGGATAGATATACAATAGTGAGACAAGACCGAGACGGTGCCCGAGGTGGTGGCATTGCCATCATTTCTAAAACATGTCTCTCCTTAAGATTGGCTCCTAGCCACACGTCACAATCATTCAAAATCTTTTCTGCCAAATTCCAGATAAACAATTCACAATCTCTCACTATCCACTTAATTTACAGACCGCCTGGTCCTCTTGGCACCTTGGAGGAAGATCTGCACAATTTACTTCCAAATAACCTTAAACCATCCTCCCAATGACTCCTATTATGTGATTTTAACATAGGTTTCAATGACCAATTGGACAAAAACGCTTCAGATATAGCTAATATGATCAGCTCACTAGGACTATCACAAAAAGTAAATAAACCCACCCACCAAAAAGGTAGAATCTTGGACTGGATAGCGGATTACAACTGCTCAGTTAGCATCTCACCCATCCTGCCTCTTTCATGGACAGATCACTCCCTGGTGTCCTTCCACCTATCCACTACAAGACCCACTCCACCAGCTCCCCCCTTAGCGCCACCGTGCATCACCAGAAATAAAAAAAGTATAACAGTTGAGAAAGTAATCCCTGCTATCCTCCCTACTCTTAACGCAATGTATGAAAATCTTGATCCTAGCACTCTAATCCATGAATATAATAACATTAGTCTAATGAGAATAAAGCTAAATTAACTTCACCCTCCTCATATTACAAGAAGGAATTTTGCCAAGCCAAACGCAATTCCTACGATGCCTGTATTGCTAAATCAAACTCCAGTATGAAAGAACTTTTCTCCATTCTAAAAGAATTAGAATCTCCAATAGCTATACCTGATATTTGCACCAAAGACAAAACTTGGTGTGCAGACATCCAACATGCGTTAGCTAATAAAATTAACACGCTCCAAATAAAATTCGGCAGAAAAAAGAAGCACTGAATCTACAGTGCTCGTCAAAAATCCCTCTGCCCAGTGCATCACTGACGGCAAAAAATAATACATTCCACTTCTCCAAAATGTCTACATTGGAAGTAGAAAAAATAATCCTGTCACTGAAGCCCTCCAACTGCAAAGGCGACATTTGCCCAGCACAACTAATAAAAGATGCTGCTAGGAAACTATCTCCATTCATTACTAAACTAATCAATGCTTCCTTTGCTACAGGCAGCATCCCTGCCAATCTTAAACAATCTTGGGTGCTCCCTCTCCTCAAGAAACAGACACAAGATCCCCACTAATTACCGGCCCATCACCACAGTTGCATTTCTACTCAAAATATTGGACAAAGCTGCCTATAATCAAATTCAACAACACCTTGAACTGCGCAAGCTCCTAGGTAATAGATAATCTGGCTTCCGCCCATTACACGGAATGGAAACAGCCCTAATCGATTTAAAATCACAAATAGATGAGCTGGGAGACAAAGGGAGAACAGTACTTCTGCTCTTACTTGATCTCTCAGCCGCATTTGATCTGATTGATCATAAGGTCCTCTGCAGACACCTTGACTCTGCCGCCCATTTCTCCCCGGAGGCTATCAGATGGATTGAATCCTTCCTGAGCGAGAGAACTATGAGAGTTTTCTCCCCCTCAGCAGCTGCTGACCCGACCCCTATTCTGTGTGGTGTTCCTCAGGGCTCCTCTGTCTCGCCAACACTCTACAATATTTTCACCAAACCCTTGTTTGAGGATCTGTACTTTCTGGGTGTCACCTACACGAATTATGCAGATGACACTCAGATTCTCCTCCCGCTTTCTGGGGATCACAATAAGGACAAGGAGTTGGTGAAAAAGGTATATCTTATCATCCAAGCATGGGTGGCCACTCATGGCCTATGCTTGAACGATGATAAGACTGAGTTGTTAATTGTGGGATCACAGGCCAACATTAAAAAACTAGGATAGGAGTTCTCCTCATTTAATATCAACGGGAATACCATTAAAGTCTCCTAATAGGTAAAAACCCTTGGTTTCTATTTGGATTCCACACTGTCTTTTGACAAACAGATAAAAACCTTAAACTCATCCACGGCTTACCCTTGCAAGTTGCTAAGAGCAGGCAAACCTTTCCTCTCGGATGATAGTTGTTTGATTCTGGCCAGAGACTTAATACTCTATAGAATTGACTATTGTAATGCCCTTTACAGCGGGGCCAATTAAACTACTAACCTGGAAGCTCCAGATATTACAAAATAATGCCTTAAGAGAAGCCCTAGGTACTAACAAAAGAACTCATATTTCATCCCTTAGACGCCAACATAAATGGCTATCTACAGGCAATAAAATTCAGCTTAAGACGTTGTCTCTGACTCACAAAGCCCTTAACAATGCTGCCCCTAGTTACCTTTCAGATAAATTCCAGAGAAGAATTTTTCCTAGACCAACTAGAGCTGATAATACCAATTGCCTGACTATACCTAGATATGGGCTCACCACCATCGGTGGCGATAGCTTCCCTGAAAAGGCGGCAAAACTATGGAACACAATTCCTTAAGACCAGCGTAGGGACCAACCTTTCACATCCTTTAGGAAAAATGCTATCAAACACATTATCTCGACCAACCCATGGTCTCTTACCCCATCAGGCCTTTTCACCCTCTATCCTTACTTAACTTCATGTTACCATTGAAACACATGTGGAATCTGTTCCACCTGTGAGTCTAACTGTTACATGCAACGTACTGTAATTTGTATATTTGAACATTGTATACTGTTGAAATTTATGTTTCTATTCTACCTGTGAGTCCGAGGGCTCCACAGAGTGAATTATCCGTAATTTGTATATTTGTACATTATATATTACTGTAACTATATAGCTGCCATATTCGCACATTGAACTGTGCTCTGTATCTACTGTAATTCCTATTATATTTGCATATTTCTGTATATTGTATAACTATGTAAGACTTGCATCTTCATATTGTTTGTGCCTATTACCTCTGGGTCTGGAGCGCGTAATAAGTGAACAAACAAACAAACAAACAAACTTCATTGTCAAACTAGTTGTTTACCTATTAGATCCCATTTTAGCCCTCATGTGGTTCTCGCCTATTGCTTAGACATTGGTGTATTATGACTGTTTCATCATCTTATGTGCTAGAGGTTAACATTGTGAGAGCATTGCATAGTGATTATCTCATTGGAGAATCAGATATCTACCATGCACTTTATTCTGTGATTAATATGCTCCTTGTAAAATACTGGTTTGCACAGAATTGCACTATGTACTTTACAATTTAAGCATACGATTAGGCATTATGAACTTTACTGTTAAAATAGATGTTTGCACTGATTTGCACTATATCCTTCACAGTCAAATTAGTTTGTTTACATATTAGATCCTTATTTAGCCTCCATATGGTTCTTGTCTACTGCCTAGAAATTGGTGTATTATCGTATTAATCAACTCATGCGTTAGAGGAAAATATTGTGATATTATTGCACATTGACAATCCCATACGAGAACCATATTTGTAGTAAGCACTCTATTCTGTGATTAATATGCTGCTTGTGAAATACTGGCTTGTATTGAATTGCACTATGCACTTTAAAACTGAAGAATTCAATTAAATATCAGGTTTGTTGTGAGCCAACTGAGGTCTCCGCCTATTTAAAAAGAAACATGTGCACCATTATTGTATTTGTATTTATTTTTTTCCAGGTGACACAGGCTAACAATATGTTGGAGTATTACACATTGATATTTTTCCTGTTGGATAAACTGTGCACTAAGCACTCTATTCTTTAATGTACATACTGTCTGTGTAAATTTTTCGAAATGTTGTGTCATTTTGTAATTTTGTGAAATTTCACCAACATATGGAAACTTTGTAAACAAACATGTATTTGCGTTGCATTCAGCGTTGTACTGGCAATGTATTAATATTTATGGCTCACATGTTTATCAATGGCATCATGGTGATGTTAACTAGTCGGAAAGAGACATTACAAAATATCTATCAAATTTCAGCTTGAATTAGGTTCACTTGTGACAATGAGACCCATCTATCATGTTTGAAACACAGAGTTTTGTACCATACTAAGTTCCTATCTCTATGTTCCTTCCCTCGTATGTAATCAAGCGGTCTGCTAACGGCGTACCGCATCGTTGTGTGGTTCCCTGTCCGCGTATTACTCGAATTAACTATTTTTGTTGTGGAATCCGTGGATGTGTATTCTGTGCAGACTGAGAGATTTTGGCTCGTTCTGCAACTCAGGGAGCACTATCTAAAAAGTGTACTACAGTGTGCTTTCTTTTCACACATATATATATATATTCACTGAAAAAACTTTGTTAAAGGGACGCTATGGTTAAGTTGCACTAAAAACATCTATGAAATTCAATGAAAAAACATTGTTAAACCTCATAAATGTGCCAGTTATGGTAAGCTAAGCAACCATAACTCGCGCCACCACCGTGCACTACTAAGACTAACACCAGGACATCAAAGATGACATCACAAATGTCAATGATGAAATCACTGATGACATAACATATGAAATTCATTTTGATGAAAAGTCCCTACAAGAGGTTGTGTTTGTAATGTTGTGAACAATATGTTGTGTTTCCCTCTCCACGTGTTAAAGGGACGTTATGGTTACAAGTAAAACTGAAAAACCTCAGAAATGTGCCAGTTATGGTAAGCTAAGCAACCATAACTCACGCCACCACCGTGCACTAAGACTAACACCAGGACATCAAAGATGACATCACAAATGTCATTGATGACATCACTGATGACATCACATATCGGGGCCACTTGTTTTTGTTCACTGACATATCTAGGCCAGGTGGTTTTGTTCACTGACAGTCAGAATATTAAAATTCAAAATGTGCTGTATATCTAGATGTTAACCTTGTCATATTTTCTTAAAGTACTTTCCTTAGGGTTTGGTCTCAGGTCATGGTACACATACATGGGGCAATAAGCTGGCCTCAAACACACAATTCATTTGTATACATGAAGATAAACTTTAATGTTATTGACATTTTCTGATGATGCTGTTTCTTTCTTCCTTACTTTAGTTTACCTGTATGTGCCTCTGATTTGTATCCATTCTGGGACTTCATATGTATTGCTTGTACTAGCACAAGTGTGTAGTAAGTCTTGAAGTGTTAGCTAGTTGTTACATGTTTAACATTACTCAATGCTCTGATAAGATAGGAATCATTACTGTACTATCCAAAATGACAAGATTATAAATGTTGCATTTCTATCGTGCATGCTGCAGCCATTGCCTATGTTTATGTATAATTAGGATCCTGTTTTAACAACAACACTCCAATACAAAGTAGTTTAGATGAGGACATTTTTTAATAGATTAAGTAGTTCATGATAGGTCTCCTGATCACCCTTGACATCTTGTTACCAACATTATAAACACAACCCCTTATAGGGACTTTTCATAAAAATTAATTTCACATGTGCTGTCAGTGATGTCATTAATGACATTTGTGATGTCATCTTTCATGTCCTGGGTGTTTTTCGGTTTTACTTGCCACAATAACGTCCCTTTAACAAAGTTTTTTCGCTGAATTTCATAGGCTTTATTAGTGCAACTTAACCATAACGTCCCTTTAACAAAGTTTTTTCTGTGAATTTCATAAGGTTTTTATTAGTGAAACGCAACCATAATGTCCCTTTACCAAAGTTCTTTAAGAGAATTTCATGGATGTTTACCAGTGCATGCTATTTCCTACAACTTTCTAATATCATACTTACCCAATATAGCAAACTTTTAGTCCAATTTACGTAATTTCACCTTAAACCCCTGCCATTTCCGACCTTCTAGCATCATTTTTAACATTTCTATCCACTTTTTGCGAATTTTTCCACAGTTTTTGTGTCTGTTGATGCCAGTGAACGTCTGACGTCTTCGCAGACCTTCCGGACAGTGCCACGTGACCATGCACAGGCGCGCGGCATGATGACGTGGCCAGGAAGGCGTCTGCACTTCGCAATTGGGTCTGTTCTTCGAGGACAGTTTGGAACAGAATTTTCTACTGATCTAGGAACTTTCAAGCTCAAAATGTACCCTTGCACAGCTCCTACACTGAACTCTACGCATTATCCATTGACAATCTAGTACATAGCATATACTTGAAAGAATATTAGCAAAACTGCTATTTATCTTAAAAATGGCATCAGCTATTGCCATCCCTCCTCCCCAAGACCACCAGCTAGAGGACCTACACAACAAAAAAAGTGTAGTACTTCCAAAGACAATGAAGACATCAAAGAACATGATGTAGAGGAAGTGCCTACATCCAGCACCCATAGAGAATCATGGGTGTGGCAGTTCTTTACCTCTGTTGGGAATGTACCAAAGGCTAAAGCTACATAAGTGAAATGCACTGAGTGCAACAGTGTACTCAGTCGAGGACTACCTGGAAAGTACTCCTACGGGACCACCTCCATGCACTGCCACACCAAATCCAAACACCACAATGCTCTCAGAAAGGTTATTCCTTTCTTAGCAAGGAGCTGGCTGCCTTCTTCCACCTTATCTTCCTCAACCAATACTGCAACAACACAGCCTACTTCTGTGGGACACAAAATCTCAGTAGCTACATTGCAAGCAATAAAAGAGGGTGTTGATCCATATCTTTCGAAGAAAACAGTCCTCTGTATATACTGCAACACACCGCACTGCAGGGGGAAGCAATTTCAAAGTGCCTCTTAAGTTTGAATCAAGGAGCATGAGAAACACTGCCCCTACCATAGAAGTAACACACGCGCCCCCCCATATTAGTGCTTGGTGCCTCTTCCCTCATTTCCCTCCCCACCTTAAGTTCTAACCTCTCCTGCAAAAAAGAAATACATCGAACAACAACAAAACGAAGGTTCCTTTTGGAACCACCTTTCACAGTTAAAAAAAATAGAACTAAATAAAAAAATCTTATAGTCCCCATCTACTTTACATTTCTCAGTAAAGTACATAGACTCAATAAGATTTTCCAACATTTCTATCAGCATTTTGTTTTATGCTAATGAAAATAATGTAGCGTTCATCCCCCGTTCCAGGGACGGGAATGGGTGCTAACGGGCCAGCAGCCCAAGTTATCGGCCCAATCAGAGCGAGTGTGGATAATGAGGGCTTTGACCAGTATTCCCATTCCAGCCCCTGCAATGGGGGATGAAGACCACTAGCACCCCGGGTTCCCAAGACGATAACACGGGATTCTTAAAAAAATGAAGGATTTTCCTGCTGTAAGAAGGAAACTACTTTTCCAAAATGGCCACCATGGAAAGGGAAGACAGGGCTCCGTACAGAGCCCCTCTTCCCTTTCCATGGATGCCTACCGAAGGCGAAGAGAGAACCCTATGACCATATTACCACAAGCACAATTTATTTTCCCTTTCAAACCTCTCCCAATTTCAAATAACTTTACCAAATAGCCGGTCCCAGGTGGACATGTGCACTTTGACCCCATTTGTTGTCCCTTGTGGTCATGGCCAGTAGCCAGATTGTCTGAGTCATGACCTAATGCCATGACCCGGACAATCTGTGCACTGCCAATGGCCACAGGCCATACCTCAGTCACCATAAGTATATCACTATTTTTTATACCTATATTGCGACACTTGTCAAAAAATAAAACACGGGCACATTTGCAAAACCATGCTTTAAGGTCCTTGCCAATGCTCCTTACATGAGTTTGCTGGAAATCCGTCCATGTTTTATTTTCTCAAAAGTGTCACAATGTTTGTACATACAATAGTCATGCAACTTAGCCCTGACTAGACAAAACCCATTCAGACGTTACACAAACATTCTAGGTTGGTTCTATAATATTTCTGGAAATTTTTGTCCACATTCATCAAATGGCAACAAAGTTATAAGCCATTTAAAAATGTTGAGACTCCTGCCTCTAATTTAGCCCCCTCCTCACAGAACCACACCAAACATTCCAAAAACATTTATATCTAGAATTAAAATGTTTTTGCAAACGTTTGTGTAGATTTGTCAAATGGCACCACATTTATAAGCCTTTACAATATTCTCGGACCCCCTCTCTAATTTTGCCCCCTCTTGACAGAATCCCACCAAACTTTGTAAAACATTCAGAATCAGGTGTAGAATAGAATTCCAAAATGCAAAAAATGCAGTTTCATTGAGTGGTGCCACAATTATAAGCCATCCATAAACTGCTTTTCACCAACTCAGTAATGCAGAAATAGGCATAGATGTCCCTGAACACCTGAAGTGTTCGCGAACATCACAGGACTGTACCCGAACATCCAGACTGTTTGCAGACTTTGTGGGTGAAAAACACCAATTCTTTGGCTTCTTACAGCAATATCCCATCCTATCCTCATCACCCCTCAACTCCCCAGAGATTTTTTGATAAGTTTGAAAAGTGCAATGTTGTGTTTTTTAATATGTTTTTTCTGCGATGTTCACGGACACCAGTGGCAGTCCGTGAATCCAACATGGTGGGTGCACTTCATGCTTTTCACCATCCAATCTGTGGCCGCATCCGATGTCCGTGGACATCACTTCACCCACTATCCCAATTGGATGCCCGCCCGCGGACCGAACGGGGAAGTGGGTTTGCGGACCGAACCCAGATATCACAAATTAGTTTTTACCTGTTTTTAGCCTGTTTTAAAGAAAACTACTGAATGGATTTACACCAAATTTACAAAAGCACGCTTTCTGGACCAAGCCGCTGCTTTTGCCGCAAATTTGGTGAATATACGTCCAGCAGTTTAGGCTTTCGTGCGTGAGAATTCTTTTTTGCCATTGTGTCTATGGAAGAAAAAAAACATGTGGGACTCCCTTATAACTTTGCCCCACCCGTTGACAAAATCTCACCAACCTCACCAAAATAATTCAGAGTGGGCCTGTGGGATGTATTGATCCACTTTGCTGTGCTATGCGGTATCACTCTTATACTTATGGCGCAAGAAACAGCAACAATGGTGGCAAAACACTTGTGCGCGACAAATACCAACAAAAACTGTGTGCTTCAGCACGCAAAAAGAGGGATGCACAACCTGCCACCCAAGGTGCATGTGTGGTGGAATAGAGCACGCACTGCAGAAAATGTGCCAGTGGGCTCCATGAACAGCAAACAGATTGCAGAGAGAGAGAAGCAGCACTTCACAAATGAAACTCCCGAAATGTGCCTGTAAATGACATTTGATATGTTGCTAAAAACTTCCTATAACACAATACTTCTCAACATCCAAAATCTTGTTCGGCGCTAAAATTCATGTAATCTAATGAAGCATTGCGAACATACAAAGTCGTAAGGTGAAGAGAAAAACATTTCATCAGACAACTGGATTGTCTGTAAACCGACAGCCCCTTTCAGAATCTGGGTGCAGTACCCTGAGCTACCTGAATGACAGCTGTCAGATGAGTTACTGATGAAACTTTAAAGTGATCTAAACTAAAAAGTCTGCCAGATCAGCAAACATGAAAAGGAGTGTGGCTAAAAAGAATATAGATCTCAGTTGCTTTTTATCTCACAGAGTTAAAGCTAAGAAAGTAATGTATTTATGCTTGATGCAACAAGTTTGGTTTTTCCTGGAATTTTTATTGAGAATAAATTAGCTTGGCTGAGCTGCAACCCTTTGAAAGTGGACAAACAGGTTTCTCCAAGGGGGAAGGATATCCTCTCAGCTGAAACTCACGGGGAGGTTCTAATTGTGGGTTTGCCAAGATTCTTGTCTATAGAAAGAGAATGAACAATAGCAGGTCCTTCAGCCCAGGAAACGGGGTAGAGGGTTGTAAATGGCTACTGGAAGGAACAAACAAGGAGGGGGGATGCTCCTGGACTAAAGGGAGAGAAAAAGGGGTGTACCATTTGCTGTTAAGCATGAACAAAGGACACATTTTAAAGACTCAGAACTTGGGATTCAAAATGATGAAAAATATACCAATGATATATCTGTTAGTCTAATTTTTGGCTGCACATTTTAAGAGGCAGCAGAACCGTGTAACATGTTCTGGACAGGAATGGCAATATATGCGGTTTTATCTGAAATGTATGAATCCTAGAATTGTGAAAGTTTACAGACACATTCCTATGTTAAACCCACACATTTGTGGAAATGTGCAGAAGTTTGGAAATTGTGTTCATAGCAAAAAGGACACAATGCTGTAGAAAGTTGAAACAAGATCCTACAGCTATGAGATGTTGATGAACAGCTACTACATAAAATAGGGCATCTTTGTGTGTGATTTGTGTAAAGGTGACCAATGAAGAAATGTGTATTTTGTATAAAATCCGATTTTGAGACCAGTAGCTAAAGGGAGGTCTCTGAGAACTGTAAAGCAAACCATAAAATGTGACATCATCCGGCCTTGATCCAATCACTCAAATGCAAGGCGGAGATGAATTTTTGATCAATCCCAGCTCACAGGGGCCAGCTTGGCTAAGCCGGCCCATACACCCATTTTGTAATGTCATTTTAGAGGATAAATAGAGACAGCTGACAACACATAGGGACTCACTGATTCACCCACTTTACTGATTCCGGTGAAGCACTCTGATCCAGCATTCTACATCCAGCTTTAACATCCTTCCAGATCCAGATGCCAAGACTCTTGCAAGCAGTAGAGAACTATTGACTTTCTGCAAGGCCTAATTCTCAAAATTATTCTTGCAACCCAGTGAAGCGCTGTGGTGTGAGAAGGCCTTTTGAACCAGTATCCTGAGATACTCTGGCTGGCTACCACTAGGCTTGCCTGAGGAATTCGCTATCTAGCTGATTGAAATAACCACAAATAAGAAGGACAGATCCTGTGAAAATCCTGTGACTGGCCTAGCTGATCCGATCCTGTTCCTGATGTGCTGTTCTTCCTAGACCAGATCCAATCCATGATCAGAACTGACTGTCCAATTTAATAACTTGTCCTGTGAGTATTAATAGGAAGAACTGTGACCCGTAGTATATGTGCATTGTCTTATCCCTATTTCAAATACATCCCATTTTTAATTCAGAACCATAATGTTGCTAGAACTATCTTTGCGCTGACTCTTTTCTCATCCGAAGAAGTAGAGTATCCACAACAGGCTGGTTACGCTGATCACATGACTGTAAAATCCATCTGTGGCATTCGCTTTTTCATAATCATAATCTATTGTACTCAACCCATCTTTCATTTGCAAAGTGAATTTCTGTTTTCCATTCTCACGCCTATTTTACAAAAACAACCTTTACTAAAACCTCTATAATTCCCTCAGTTTTTCAAATTTAATTCAACTCCTACTTGTACCTAACATCCTTAGCTATCCATAGAACCCAAAACCGCATTGCAAAACAGTGCGATTGTCCTGTTATAGTGACTATCACGTACGGAAAAGTTTGCCGCGATTTTACATTCTGAGACATTTTACATGTGTGAAATAGTTTTAATGTATTTCCCACTTGGACTTTGAGATTTTCAAAAGTGTTCTTCAGACTAAATCATTGCTTGTGATTGTTGGCAAATGTTCAAAGCGGCTCCCATAGGAATTTATAACAAATTAAGTATTTTTGACCACATTTGGTGTTTTTGCTCAGTCAATTCCAAAGACACTTTCAAAGCCATACAGCAGCTGAAAAGTTAATTCAGTTTTTCTCTTGTGTTTGAAAGGGGAAGGTGGGACTTATAGTCTGTTTGATTTGTGCTATTCCTGAATACCTGCTCTCTCCTCCTATCTCTTTAATTGCCTATTGGAGGGTTGAGGAGTGTTGCAGGGGGAACCTCTAACAAAAGTGCTATCAATTCCAAACCAACACAAAAGTATTATTTTCTGTGTTGCATTTGTTTTTTTTCTCATTCCTTGATTCCTATTGTATTAAAGATACTATATAGTGTTCGGTCACCCCATTGGTGATTGTTGTTTACCCATTATAAGATATTGTGATTACATTTTAAATACATAAATAAATATTTACCTTTGCACACTAGCCTGATTCCTGGTTCAGTGTGACCGGGGGGGGTGGGTTCCAGGAGAAGGGTGTGATACGAGTGATATATCGTTCAGAATATTGAACTTATAAATAAATAAGGGTTTCAATTGTGCACTGCACACTGGGCGTGACTTGGGTGTATGCCGGATTGAAATCACTTACAGGCCATATACTTTTTTTGCAAAGTTTGGTAAGGATTCATCCAGGGGGAGTTGAGTTGAGCAACTTAACAATAACTACACAGTTGCTACTGCAGGCTTCTGCTTCTGTTCAAAATATATGATTTTGGCTGGTGCTTCTGAGTGTTTGAGATTCTCCTAATTTCTCTCTCTTTGTCCTGTGCGCTTGGTGGACTATGGTATTGGTAAGTGTTGGTCTCTCACTCACCTTGCTCTAACCTTCACAGTTCTCCATGAACTCACTCATTAGAGAAAAATCTAATCACTAATCATAAGAGAACAATGTGGGTATATAGGTTGAATGAGTTGGAGTGGAGAATTGGGACGGGGGCTTGCAGAGGTTTGCCGAGAAATATCTGACAGAGTTGACCAGAATTCTGAATTGTCTGTTTTTTTAGATTCATTTGTTTTAGTTCCTTGTCATGTCCATTCTAATTCTTCTTAATGTGCCTTGGGAAGTTACAGCTTTTTAACTGGAAAATTAATGATTTCAATTGTAAAGGCACGATGGATTTGATGCTGCATCAACTTTGTTCCTTTCATTGTGAAATTGTTTGTATACAGTGGAATCATCATAGGATCAAAGACCGACCTTTGCTCAGAAGTCAAGTGGTCCATAAGGATATTTCTTCACCTCAGTATAATTTATGCAAAGCCTTGTCAGCACTTCTTAATCCCAATCCTTAAATTGCTGATTTTTAGGCAATTCAAACTGGTCATTTTTCCTATCCTATTAAAGGCACAGACACCAGTAACAGTTTGGAGCTTGCTGGGATTATTAGAGACAGTTTGCTAAAATGAATTCCATGACAATAGGTTATTTTATGGTTTTAACTAACAATTGCTTGTATTGATTGCTATATTATGTTTTAAAAATGCATTCTTTGATTTTCAATATAGTTTTCTGGGTTTGTTTTGTATACTGATTGATTGATTGTTTTGGAATACGTTTTGCACTGTAAGTCTGATGGAATTTGTTATTTTCCGAATAAAACTTTTTACGAGGATTACTTATCAAGAGGGGTGACTCAGCTTATTTTAAATTCTCATATAATAATTTTTTGTTGCAAAGCCGAGCCTAAAGATACATCTAATCTCTCTTCCTCTTATCTTGGCAACCTTTAACTTACTCCCTGGATGCATAATCCCCTAACACAGAGTATCCTTCCTTTTGTAAATTCTCTGGAGCTCGAGATGGCCTATTGGTCAGGTCCCTCCCTTTTATTTGGTGACATACATGCTGTTCCCGACACATTACTAGATAAAGAATCTACTTTGGGTAAATTTAGAAAAGAGAGATCTGGCCCTTCAAAGCCTTGGGATGTTCAGGAACAGTGAGGTGCAAGGAGTCAAGATAAAGTGAGACGTGCAAGACAAGCCAAGTGAACAAAACATTGTATAAATTCAGGTGAAAATAAGTGTGAACAGGAGCAGAAGTTAACATCGATATTGTGGTTCAAGGAAGCATACATGTAACATAACAAAGACAGACAGTACATGAGAGTCATTGATGCAATCCTGTCCGAGGCCAACATCGTTAATAAAGCTTTTTAAGAAATACCTTCAGATGTTTCCAGAAAACAGGAGGTGATTTCAAAATGTGTTTTCCTTGACACGGGTTAGCAAGAGGGAGAAGGAATTTGATGACCTCGGAACTCTGGAGGGGCAGTGCTTGAAGACTTTTTGTTAGAAGTAACTTGGCACCAACTCACCAATTGTCTCAGTGGATATAGGATAGAGTTTCCAAGTTAATCCACCCATCTGCAGCTAGCAAATGCTGCAATAAGGGACCTGGAGTGACATGGCCTCTTGGTTTCAGGATGAACCATAATCTAGTGACCTTGCTTTGGATTACTTTTAGTTGGTGGCAATGGTCTATGAGAGACCCAGTAAAAGCTATTACAGTAAATTAGAGGTCAGAACACATTAGTCCTGGTGCCCTCTACTTTGTACATAATATTTATATTATGAAGTTGAATTTGCACAAATGTATGATAGGTGGGCTCTAACAACATCAGGGTTTCAACCTGAGTTGCAGAGAAAATGTAAGTGGCGTGGGTTGAAAGCAAATTATACAGAATGTTTAAAGCGGAATCAAAACATTTGCAATAAAGCAAACAATGACCTCTCTGTTCTGTTTTACGTCACACAGTATCTTGCTTTGCCTGTGTGACTGGGAGTCTACAAGATAAGCAAAACATAGCTGGAGGAGGTCGAGGGGGTTTAACTACTAAAGCAATGGAGTGCATCTCAGAAAAAAGCCTTCTGCTGCATTTGGGTATGCAGCTCAAAATGTAGAATGTTAAGCGTGCCCACAGTCAATATTGCTTTTAACGGCCTGGTGGCCATTAACGCTATTAACAACCTAGTGACAAATCTGGTGTTAACAGAAACAACTTACGTTTTCACAGGTCTAAAAGCTGTGCACTCTAGAAATGGGATGCATTAACAAACTCTTTGTCACTGAGTCAAGTCAGTGTATTTAAATGAAACAGATCTCTTATTCCTGATCAATGTTCAGTTTTTGACAGCAGATCCAGCAATAATCCTTAAGTGTGATGATTTTTTTAAACAATATTTAGAGAAAGAGTTTAGTGCCCGATCCATCTAATGTTCTCAGTTTGAGTACCTTTTTAATGTAAATTAAGACAAAGTGCAGTGACAGGCTTTCTTTTTTTTTATATTCAAAGGACTTTTTTATTGATATGTTTTTAGATACGAGCCTATAAGATTAATACAAATATTAATGGAACATATGAAATTTAGAAAAACAAAACATAATGTTCTCTTTTCCAATAAGAATTAATGGAACAGAGAAATGCGTTTTTTCAAGGTTTCCTAAAGACAATACTAAATTTGTATACATCAGTATTATATGTTGAAAAATGAAATCGGATTGCTGATATCTAACATTGTTTAGAACCATGGTATGGCTTTCAATAACTAATAGATTTACAGGGTAATTCATTAAATTAATGTGCACTGAAAAGGGGAGCGCAAGCTTGAAAATCGTAGCGCACGCGTGCAAAATCCACGCAGGCAGCCGTTTGTTGATTCATGGAATGGGCTGCGCGTGGCTTACCTGAGATGTGCGCTGAATCGGCGTGTGGCGCACACGTCATTGCAACATCCCGAAGGCTGTGCGTGAGACGGCCAGTGAAGGCGCACACAGGACAGCGAACGCACCTAAAAAGGGGGCGGGACTCGCAGAGGGGGGAACAACACGTGAAAATGTGGGCGTTACGGGGGAAGAACCGCTGCTAAATCCTCGCAACACCCACACGCGCACTAACAACACATATTCATGGAATTGAACAGGGGAAACCCGCGCGGCACCAAAGACGCACTATGCCGGAAACACGTACGCCAGCAGGAAGCAGGCGTAAGTGGCCCCGGGCAGCATACAAGTGCGCGCAACCAATTAGGTATGTTAGATCTTTTTTTTGTTGTGTGATTACATTGTCTGTAACATATTTTTATTCGCAGTTATGTTCATGCTGTGTTTGTTGGAGCTTAGCTGAGGAAAGGACCTTCTAACACACTTGGACAAAAGACAAAATGGAAAATACTTGATTGATAATTGTTAGATCAGAAAAAGGAACAGTGAATCGAAATAAGTGATCTAATTCATCAACATGCGTTGAACTGGCTCTGAGACTATAATGTGTTAAAATATGCCCTTCATAGAGTGCCTGGCTATGAGGACTGTGAATACATTTGCTGTTTTCTTCATGTAAGCGCTTACCTGATCAGAGTATCACGTCCACGTCCACCACACTATCTAGTGAGTATGGCTCAATCACATTGTCATCTGGGGTGCTAATGGCTCTTTTTTAAGGGAAATTAGTTTTGCGCGTACTACGTGCAACGTTTTTGCATCCAAACACATAAACAAAGATGGACGCCCCTCGAAATGATAAATGGAGTTTGCACTGAGCGTCTGGAGACCATGAAAATGGCAGCAGTGTGCGGTATAGATCGCAATAACATAACATAGCATAACAATGTTATTTTAGTATTTCTAATATGGCCCGTAAATATGACATGGAAGGGTGCCTTGGGGAGGGAACAGTGGACCGTCTAATGGCAGATAGGTGTTGGGCTCATGTTTGGAGGAATTGGGAGCCTGGGGTTACGTGGGTTTTAGATGGGCAATCAGGCTACAGGCTGAAAACAAGATGACAGACTGAGGGAGAGATGCTGGTTGCCAGTATGTAGCACAGACTTTCATTGGTGGATTCTTGTGTTCCTGACCACCCGGTTAGCTGGTGCATCTCCGGTTGCTAATAAAGAATATTGGCCTTTTTCATAAAGAAAATATTTATATTATTCTTTAGGAAATCTTTCATTTTTAAGTGCCACTTTGGTACATTGCTAGTTTAAGTGGCATCAACATTCACTATTATGTTTAATAGACGGTGTGAAGGATATTGTCACGCTCACCTGGTCTCCACGGGGGCGTAGCACGTAGTCGTATGACCGATATAAGTACTGACGTAGTTTTGATGGTATGATGGTGTCCTCTCTCCTGTTATCTTCCCAGGAGGCGTTAGCCTGCAATGTTGAAACAAGATTTTAGCTAATGAGTGGGTTGGATTGATCCCACTTCCTGCAACCTCCTGATGCCCGCCTCCTCTCCTGCTCAACTTTAAGTTTGGTGAGGTTGGCTCTGGGTCCTGCTTGACCTTCAGCAGGGCCGCAGTAGGCTCAGTCTTTCTCTGGGCACAGTTACTTCACTGTTCCTGAGTGGCTGTTGCTGTATTTTGGGAATGCTTGGATTAATCAGGTAAGTCTCTATCCCAATGACAGCTTGGTATAGATGCTCAAAGACTTATTGTCCCAAGGTTTATACGTGTTTTGTCTTTCTTGCAGACACGGTTTCGTACGGAAGTTTAGAAGAAGAATTGACTCTCCTAGTATGCTGAACTGGTTGGCTCCAGGTAAGTATTAGCGCAGAAGAGTGGCGCTAGATGGCTGACCAATTGTTCGTTTTTGTATTGTGCGTGACTAACCTGCTGTTTTCTGTTCTCTATTTGCAGGCGCGGCTCCAAGATGAAGAATGGAAGAACTGCTCCGAAGTAACCTGGAGGAATGTAGAATCCCGGGTGAGTATTGGATGCCTGTGCGAAAGTCCTTTCCCAACAGGGGCAGTGGTCAGAAGACCAGCTGGAGACGAGACCGATGGACGGAATTGCAGGTAAGGCCTGTGTCGCTGTAGTAACACCTGTTCTTCCCCTTTTCTTCTTCCAGGAACCGATGGATGGGATTGCAGGTAAGGCCTTTGTCGCTGTGGTAACACCTGTTCTCCCCCTTTTCTTCTTCCATGCACCGATGGATGGAAATCTCAGACGGGCGTGGCTGTAGAAACTCGAGGACAGAGCAGACACGGTGAGCATTACGCTGCAGGAGTGCAGAATAACGCGAAGCGTGTTCTGCCTGCAGGGTGTGGCTTAAATAGCCTTGCAAGTAGTTCCAGGTAAAGTAGTCCCTTTACCACACCCTTTCTCTCAGGAAGAGTAGTCCCTCTGCCACACCCTCGATATACAGAAGGCTCAGCCTCACTAGGCAGATTAAGTAGTTCCATAAATTCAGCCCATTTTATGAGCCTGGCAGCAACAGCGCCGGGACTGAGTCCATGAGGCTCTGGGGCACTCCCTAGGGGTCTGACAAGTCCTTCTGGGTGACAGGGACTGGGGTGGGCCCACCAGTTCCCGGGGTTTCGGAGCACGCACCATGACAGATATTTCTTTCTACTGTTACAGATCGTCTCAAGAACCCATCAACTGTTGAAGACGATTCAAATGTTTTTATTGAAATATTGGACAAGGGCTTTTCTAATGGCTGTTAAGGATTTCAATCAGGCCATACAGCCGGGTCTCTCCTAGCATGTAATTACAGATGAAATACTTATTTATTATGTCTATAGGTTCAATATTCTGAGTGATATACCACTCATTTCACACCCTTCTCAAAATACCCCTCAGGTCACAGTGGACCAGGAATCAGGCTGGTCGGTAAAGGCAAATATTTATTTATTTATTTAAAATTCAAATCAACACAAATTTTAATATATATATATATGGGGCAGCACTCACCAATGTGGTGACAAAGCATTTCAGAAAGTAAGTAAAGCAATTGAATTCACTTATAGCAATACAGAATATAAAACACTGGGAAAAGAACAGTTTTGGGTTGTGAAAAGATAGCGCTTGGGTTAAAGTTTCCCCCTGCCAAGTTCTTAATTCACAAATGAGCAATTCTACACAGATGTAAGTAAGCAGCAGGTATTCAGGAATGTAGAACAGTATACAGTGTTTAAATATAATCTTCCCTCCCCAAACAAGAGAGAAAAGCGTGTTTGAGAAATTTACACTTTTTAAAATGACAGTTTGAAAATGGATTTGTGAGCCAATCAACAATGGGGAAAAATCCTTAAATTGATAGAAATTCCTATGAGAGCAACACTGAACAGATTCTAACCAACATGAGCTACCAGATGAACAACCTAATACAAATGGGTCAAATACACTGTTTCACAATGGGGCTTTTGGTTGTGGGTGTAGCTACAGGTCTTAACTGAAATTTCAAATTAGGTCTTTAGCTATAAAATTGAAGATGTTATGTAAGTTTTAATGAGAGGCGTTTTTGAAAAAAATAGAACAGAGAAAAGCAGAAATTTGGTTTTGAAAATGACAGATTGGTTTGATTTAAACTATATTAATGACTAAGAAAAAGAAGAATGCCGCCCGGGAATCTCCACAGTTTCGCACGGCCGCTTGTAACTCTTCATGTGGTGGATGCTACGTTTTCTGTATGGGAATTACTTTATTTAATCCAAATCATTAATGGCTTATGGTCTAATGAAGCAAAGGAGAAAATCAGCGCTACACTATTGATTACAAACAGGGTTGCAAGAATGGTTCTTACAATATTGGAGGTTCTGAATGCAATATTCTGAATTAAAGATGCAATAGGTTGCGATTTGGATAAGACAAGGCAAATATACTATGGGTTACTATGATTCCTGTTTATACTAACAGTCCACTGTAAATTCAGATTGGACCTTCAAGTTCTGGTCATCAAGGATCAGGACTACCGGCTGCAGGGCACCTCGGCCGGGATGGTCAGCTGGGCGGCTCTGGTCAATTGTACTGCACCTCAGATTGGATTGGATTGGATTGGAATTTCCCTTCTGTTCACTGGACACGGTAGATTAGCGGGATGGCGAGTTTCAGCAGGCAAGCCGTAATGGTAGAAAGCCAGACTTGATCAGAATTAATTTCCCTTACGTTTTGGATGGTTCAAGATTTGGGCCTAGCTGAAAAGAGTTCAGCAAATGCTGAGCCAGGTTTTTGCAAAGAAGTCTGGAATCAGCTGCTAGATGAAGAATTCTGGAA
Organism: Ambystoma mexicanum; assembly: GCF_040938575.1. NCBI lineage: Eukaryota > Metazoa > Chordata > Amphibia > Caudata > Ambystomatidae > Ambystoma > Ambystoma mexicanum. The sequence continues at coordinate 680,953,965 of NC_090929.1, read as the reverse complement.
CAGGGCGTCACGCGGCAATCAGGATGGAGTCAGGAATCAGCGTCTGTGTGTGTGTGTGTGTGTGTGTGTGGTGAAATCCCTATTTTTATCATACCAAGTGCCATCACAAAGTTTATGGTAGGGGCAGAATTTCAAACCACACCCCCACGGCTGTGATAGGTCAAAGGCACTTACCTTTTTCTGGTTGGAAGTCAGAAAGAGCTGTCATATTTTATGCAATGATTTGGGAACTCCCACATTGATTTCAACCACAATTTAACTTTCCCACAAATGCACATTTCTATAAGTATGCCCTCTAATAAAATTTGACAGATAAATTACATATTTTGTGGGTTATCCTGACATCTAACTCCCATCTCAGTGAGAGCTGTCTTTGTTGTTCTGTGGAATTTTGTCAATTTTAATCATAACGTTTTGGCCTAACAATTCCTAATTCAGTACATATCTGGGCAATTACCCCTAGAACACGGGTATACAATATTATATTTGCATCATCAATAGTTTTGCCACAATTATTCTTTTTGTTTAATTTTGGTTCTTTATGTAGTACAGGGTTCACTCACGGCTTCACAGAAAGAATATAAAATTAGATCTACAACTACCAATTTTTGTCCTCCTTCATGGGGCAAAGTAAAATGCCTATTTGTTAATCATAAATAGGCATTTTAAACAACAAATGTCTTTTAGCAATTTTTTTTCTATCCTTCCAACAGGCAACAGCTGTCACATTCCTATTATCAAGGTGGGGGTCCCGAGCAAAGTTTCCTGCCCCTCCCCTAAAGGGATCAATGCTCAGCCTGCCAGTGTCCTTGGCTGGGCCAGAGACAAAAGTCTGATGAGGCCTTTGTTCTAAATATGCAAGAACCTCCAGCATCAATTACCCTTCCTGCTAACAGGGGAGTGTCAACCTGAAGTGCAATCTTTCCCAGGCTGGGCACTGTCAACTCAGAATTAAATAGTACATTTCGAACTGAGTTTTGACTTTAAGATTCACTTTAAGATCTTTCATTTAAAACATATAAAAATGAACACAAGTTATAGGGGATTTTGACATTTAAAGAATTAAACCTTTCACATGCTTTTAAATAGGCGATTTTGCCCTTCTTCATGGAAAAAACACATTTAAACTGAATTATTTACATAAGAGTTTCCTCTGAAGCACAAATTTTGTATTTAGCACCTGTTCTTCATTTAAGTGCTGAGATTTGTTTGCAGTCTGGAAGTAAGTATCCAGCCTTTGCTTGGATTTCTCTCTGCACAGTTAAAATTGTTACATGTTTTGCCATTTTTTGCCGCTTTTTTTCCTGTGGGACTGAAATAAATGTTGCTGGTCTGCCTTTTTCATGCAATACATTTCTTAACTGCTGTCAGTCAATGAGGCCCGGCTTTTCTGGCCACACTGGATGATCTGTAATTCTTTTACTCTCAATGATTCACTGAAAAATGAATGGATCTATCGCCAAACCAACACTTTGAAGGTTGCAAAGCTGCATTTTTAAAAGGCATTTCCGTTTTTTGACCAATTCTCTGGCCTTGCTTCATGTGAAATTTAACAGCACCTACTGGCATTCTCCTGCAGTGAGTTCTGTTGTCACCCCCACTTTGATTGTGTGGCAGGGGTGTGCAGCCTTCAGTGAGTGTGACCCATGCACAGTTTTGCAGATTTTTGTGCACACAGGGGTTAGCGCATCAATTTTTGCCTGTTTCTTTCCCCATTTGTACAGGGGTGCAGTGGGACGCATCGGCATGGGTAAACATATCCCACAGTTTACTAAAAAACTAGAATTAATACTTTTTGCAAAGGTTTACAAACATTGTAAATGCTGTAAACCAAATGTTTACTAATATTGTCAATTTTGATGTATACACTAGGTTTGCAAAGGTTTACAAATAGTCAATGCTGTAAACCAAATGTTTACTAATATTGACACATTTGAGGTGTACACTAGGTTTGCAAAGGTTTACAAATAACAGTTTTCTTTGTAAATGAAATGTTCAATTGTGCATGATACATTAAGTGTACATTAGGTTTACAAAGTATTCCTGTTTTGTAAACCTTGGAAAACTTAGCGTTTACAAACGCCTGGAACATAAAGTCCAGATGGACTTGCATAATACATGGTTCGCCTATGTGTAAACTCAATGTAAACCAAATGTTTACAAAGAAGTTTTAAACAGGTGCAAACCTTTGTAAACCTATGGTTTGTTTAGGTTTGCACCCTGTTTACCAAATGTGTAAACCATCATTTTCATGCAGTGATGGTTGTAGGAAAATTAAACAAATGAGCTGTAAATAAGCAGGACATCTCTGAATTGTTGGGGCAATGCGTTGTTTGGTGTGTGCACCAAAATAGTTCATATGATTGCATAGAAAGAAAAGTAAATCAACAGTTCATATTAACCTAGCCCCTAATTACATTTTCCTGTTTTCTGATTGGTTTACTAGCATTGGCACTGAACACTTGAGGTGTCCTCGTTTTCTACCAGGCTGTAGCTAAGCAGGATTCTGGACCTTGCTTGGGTTATTGGCTTTCTAGACCCAGAAATGCTGCCTCTCTTGGACTACTACTCACACTGTGAAAGAAGACATACGTCCTGAATCCTGGACCCAAAGCACACTGGAGTACATCAGGTACCCACTGAAGGACATCAAAGCAGCCTTGCTACCTGCACCTGAATGTGAAATGTTGTTCTGGAACAACCAATAACTCCTGGACCCCAACTAATGGCAACAAGACTCATCTCAACCTCCGAAACTGCTTCCGCTAGCTGGCTTCTCCTGAGCAGACCTAAGAGAGCTAAACTGACCCCTGTCAATGCCAAAGCAAGACCAAACCTCCCATGAATAGCTATGAACCTGAGACCCATTAGGGGTTGAGCAGCTGCTTGTGCTGTCCAACCAGACTGGCAAAAAAGACAATGGGACTCAACGAAGTCCTGAAAAGACTTGAGCTTTTCACAGATCAAGGCTAACAAATCTTTGTTCCTTTTGAGGATCAGCCAACCGATGTTCCCAGGAAACTGAAATTTGAGCAAAGCTTTCCTCTGGGAGCGTTTTCATACTCCATCAGAAGTTGGTAACTAACTCTTTCCCAATTTCTCAGTTTGTCTGGTAGGGAAGGATGCAAGGCTTACTTGGCACTGTATCCTTGTGGGTCCGATTATTGCATACCTTCCTCTTGCGTGCATGGCATTACTTTACACTGCCGCCAACGTAATGATCAAGCATGTGTCTGCTGGTGTTCATCTGTAGTAGCTCAGTTATCAGGCTTGTTGTTCCACAGTTCTCGATTTTTCATATGTTCTACTTAATCTTCAACTGGCCTTGCCTCTCCACATTGATAACTTCTTCTAGAGTCCTCTGGTGACTTCCCACCTGTCCTTTCATCTTCTGTAGTCACAACTATGTTGAGCCTATCCTCTCCAGTCCATATGCACCCATCCTCTATTTGGTCCTTGCACTTCAGCAGGCTGCATGTGAGCTCTCTTTTGTCTCAGTGTGTAGCCCCCAACCGGTCTATGTTCTGTTATTGAGCACTTCGTTCCAACAATCAGGTCCTCATCAACTCTAAAATGTATCTCCTCTTGGTCAGTGAATCAATAGGATTCTTCCCTGAGGCTCATTCATATCCACGTACCCTCTTGAGTAAAGACACCACAAGACAATACAAAGTATACATGCATCGAAGCATCATACTCTGAGCTAATTGTTGCTCAATATACTGTACATGCAAAAATGCCTGTAATGAATACTGTGCATTTGTATCAAGGATAGTCCCTTTTCAGAGGAGGGCTGTCAACCCAAAGAAATACACAGGCACTAAAGTAGATATTGAACATTTACATCAATATTTACAAACTTAAAACCAGCTATTTGCTCTTGGCCTCCAGGGTATGTTGTTCCACATCTAACCACACCTTGTGAATAGGTATCTGGCTAATTGGAAGCAGATTTACAAGCAATTTGTGACCGCTCAATGTGTTTTCTTCTCAGCGTTGCCTGTGTAACTTCCTGTGGGGTGAAATAGCCCTGAATGCCATAATTAAAGGCAAGAGTCAGTATGAGGGCTCCCCGAAATGAAAAGCCTGCTTTGAAATAACATGGAAATTAGGCCCTGCAATTTCAAAGCGAAAATGAGCAAAATTAGGCACCAAAACCTGGAGATGCCTAGAAATGTTCATTGCCTTACATGAGGGAAAGACATGAAACAACATTTGAAAATATTCTGGGAGAACGGAAGTCCTCTTTTCAGAAATAGCAGTTTCCAGAATTCTGAATGAGAATGCCAAGGTCGTGGGCAAGCCTGCACAGCAGAATGGAGCTTGTTACTATGACAGAAGTAATTGCATGTAAAATCTGTTTTTCCCTTTTGGTTAAAGATGCTCCACAAGGGGGGGCGTGGCCAACGGGCTCAGCATGAAGACGTGATCTCTGTGAGCTCCCGGGCCGCCAAAAGAATCCTGCAAAATCCTAGAGAAAATCGAAAAGAAACCAGCCTACAATCGGATTGAATTGAAGAACACAGCTACTGCCATAACCTGCGCGACTCTGGAAGTGAATCGGCGCTCAGTAGCAGAGGAAATCGCTAACGAAAACGAGGGAACCTGGCGCCAAAACATAATCTAAGATGGCCGCCGGACGCTGAGAAGGAAAGGCTGCCTCCAGAGACGGAAAGCGCCGCCGGGAAAAGAGACGTGGCGGTGGCGTGAGGAGTGTGGTGCGGCCCTTCCCGCTGCACCTCGGGCTGCCCCTCCAGGGAGACAGTGTGTGACGGGGGTGGACTCCCTGCCCCGCGCTCCACCAGTGCTAGGCGGGAACAGGCACCGGTGTGCGACCGGATCGAGGCGACCCCTGGAGGTGCACCATCGGCTCTGGTCGGCGGCGGACATTCGCGAGCGCTCCAATTTCCACCGAGCGCTCGTTGTGGCACGGCGATTCACGGCGGCGGTGGCCGGCGAGGTGAGGGGAGGTGGAGAGCCTGAGGAGCGAGATCTGGAGCCCGGCCCCCCGGAACACACGGGCCCCGGCCGGCTGGAGCAGGAGACCAGGAGTGGAGAGAACCCAGGAGGCTGCAGCCCTGAGGGCGACACAGCGCAAGAGGTCCGTGGGCCACGCCGGTAAGGAGAGGGGGAGGCATAGCCCTACAGTTGAGACCTAGCCACAAAACGGTCTGCCAAAACGGCAAAGGGAGTAGAAATCCTGAAATAGAAGACAACCAATAAACTAATTGAAGGCAGAGGGCGCCCTGAGAGAGGCGGAATCCAAAGACCGAGACGAAGGGAAGCCAAACAGACCCAGAAGCTGGCCTAACAGGAAGGGAGTAGGACCCACATTCAGTGGGAAAGACGGTTCCAAGCCACACATGTGATCACAACACAGGGGAAGAAGGGAGATGGGAATCCATAACTAGCACAATAACTGAAAACACTCGGCAGCTATACAGTGCCCCACCCATCAGTGACAACAATCTCCTGCACAGAAGATTAGCACTGTAATAATCCATGAGACAAGGAAGAATACATTCCGCGCAACAATAAGCAGACAAACAGTCACCACAATGGGTAAGGATAAACTAACAACTAAAAAGGTGGGCAACCAGAGCACTATGGAGCAATTCACAACTCCCACCCTGTCGCTACCAACAGAGCCAAATGGCCCGGAAGATAGGCAGAACCCGGAAGAAGCCCTCTCTCTAAGGGATGTGATGACCGCCATTGCCAACTCACGCGCATCCATGGAAGTTAAAATGGATGGCATTACCACAGAAGTCTCCCTGTTGCGGCATGACCTTCAGAAACTATCATCCCGTACTGGAGAGACCGAAACCCGCATATCGGTTGCGGAAGATGAGCTGAGAGGCATGGGACAACAAATGAACAGAGCTCTAGAACGAATTAAGATACTGGAGAGCAGGGTGGAGGAGGGAGAGGGCAGATCAAGAAGAAATAACATCCGCATTCTTGGACTGCCCGAAAAAACTGAAGGAGAGAGCATGGAACTGTTCCTAGAAAAATGGCTGGTTGATCTATTTGCGCCCAAGACCCTCTCATCGCTATTCTCAATAGAAAGGGCACATCGAATCCCAACAGGCGACCCGATCCCCGGTAAACAGCCGAGAACTGTTGTAGCGAAGATCCTTAACTACAGAGATCGTGACGCAGTGCTGCAGATGGCCAGAACAAAAAGAGAAATAACATACAATGGCTCCAGGATCGGCTTCTTTCCAGATTTCACTAGGGAAGTGCAAAAGATGAGACAATCGTTTGACCCCCTCAAAAGGCGACTTCAGACACAAAATGTAAAATATGGCCTCCTGTTCCCTGCACAACTGAAAATATACCACAACGGCACCACAATACATTTTACTGATCCCAAAGAGGCATGGACCTGGGCTGAAAGAAATCTGAAGGGGGAATGGAACCCACATAGAAGACAAGAAACGAGAAGGAACAGACCACGCCGGAATGAACCACCGGATAGACCGGACTACCAAGAACAGGAAGCGATGCCCCAAAGAGATGATGAATAACTGCAGCAGAAGGCAAAAAAATGACAAAGCACATGACAAACATAAAACGTAATCGGCCCACCATAAGCAGCACCGAGCATTAAAGCTGGCGGCCCGGAGACCAACACAGCACAAACCCCCACAGCAGGAAGTGCACTCGAAGGTACTCTTGGACTACAGAGACCTAAGCACTAGGAAAATAGTTAGTTAGTTAAGTTAAATGTTTTGTTTAACGGGCGACAGATGCTTCAGTTGGGGAAGGAGTATGGGGAGGGGGAACCAAGAGTCACACATGTATCCAAATGACACCTGGCCTATCAAGGCCACTACGTACAGGCAATATATGAAGATCACAAAAGTCAATCATCTGCATACACCAAGAAACTCGGTGAATAATGGCTACGGACGCACATAAGGAGAAAAAACTTGCCTTCATGACTTGGAATGTGAATGGTCTAGGAAATAGTATAAAGAGAAGACTAGTAACACAATATATAAACCGACATGAGCCAGATATAGTAATGCTGACTGAAACACACCTGGTGGGCACGAACTGCCAATTCTTCAAGAGAACGAAATATAAAACAGCAGTCCATGCGGGCTTCTCGATGGGCTCGAGAGGAGTGTTAATCCTGATACATAAAAGAACCCCGATAGATGTAACAAAAATAATCCAAGACCCGGGGGGCAGATTTGTGTATGTGCAAGGTATACTATGGAACCAAACCATAGCGACAATGGCAATCTACTCACCTCCAGCACTAATGGCCCCTCTACTGGAGGAAATCACGCCTATAATAACAGACAATCCAGCGGATGTGCTGGTGGTGGGCGGAGACTTTAATGATGTGATGAACACTGTTGAGGACCGCACACACCAAAGAGGGAGAAATCCGACACTGCCGACCAAACTGGCGAACTTTGCATCAGCACTGGGCCTGAAAGACGCATGGAGGGACCTCCATCCAGAAGAGAGACAATTCTCTTTCCATTCGGGTGCACATGGATCGATGTCCAGGATAGACTACTTTCTCCTCCCTGGAGAGAATATGCATAAAATAACTGAGGCAACTCTGCAACCCCGAGGAATATCGGATCACTCCCCACTCACAATGACGCTCGAGACAGAAAGACCTCGTCCTCCACCGAATTGGCGACTGAATACATTCTATCTAGGATTCCCGGAACTCACAAAGAAACTCCAAGAAGCAACTAAAATGTATTTTGAACTAAACCAAGATTCCGTGGATGATCCTGGAATAGTATGGGAGGCATACAAGGCGACCCTAAGAGGTGAAATTTTGAGCTGGACCACAGCACACAAAAAAGCACACCGACGAGAAGTAACAGAAGCAGAGGTAGAGGTGAAGCAAGCAGAGGAAAACTTTATTAGCTCCGGTGCGGAAGAAGACAACCTAGCCCTCCAAAGGGCACAAAGGAAGCTACACAATGTTGCGCTAACATGCGCGAAACAAGCACACAGAACTATGCGCGCAAAAATATACGAAACAGGAGACAAAGCTAGCAAAATGCTGGCATGGTTAGAAAAGAGAGAGGAGAGCCACCCACAGGTACGCAGAATAAGAATCTCGGACACTGAATGGGCCTCAACGGACGCAGGTATCGCAGAGGCCTTTGCAACCTACTATGAAAAGCTATACGCCCCACCGACGAACCAAATAGATCCCAACATGTTGGACGCAGTGACCATCCCACCATTGAACGAAACCCAAAAGATGGAACTCGAGGCTGAAATAACGGAGGAAGAACTAATGACTGCCATCTCCCAACTTCAGAATGGGAAAACCCCAGGACCTAACGGCCTACCAGTGGAAACATGGAAAAAAATCGGCACAGAAGAAGTGGCACCACACATGCTCAAAATGTTCCTACAGGCGAAAGAAAAAGGCATACTACCACCGGACCTAAGGAAAGCTAATATAGTAGTGATACACAAAAAAGGCAAACCCCCAGATACCTGCAGCTCGTATCGACCAATCTCTCTAATTAATACTGAAGCTAAAACTCTGGCGAAAATACTGGCCAACAGATTGCAGAAGGTAATAACTTCCTTGGTCCACCCGGACCAATGCGGCTTCATGCCGCAAAGATCCACACGAATGAACATTCATAGACTCCACGCTGCCATTGAAAAATCCTCCACCCTACAGGACCCACTCGCCCTGCTCACTATTGATTTTGAGAAGGCCTTCGACTCGATCCACTGGGAGGGCCTATGGCTCATTATGGACAGAATGGGATTCGGAGAGCATTTTACGAATTGGGTTAAACTATTATACAATGCACCGAAGGCAGAAATTAGAGTCAATGGCTGGTCCTCACGTACCATAGCACTGGGGAAGGGTACTAGACAGGGATGTCCCCTCTCTGCGATGTTATTTGCACTCGCAATAGAACCGCTCGCAATAATGCTAAGGGACTCCCCAAATTGGAAGGGGTTCCACTGGGCACAAAACTGGGAGGACAAGGTATCCTTATATGCAGATGACCTCCTCATCTACCTAAGTAATCCAGTGGCATCCTGCCCCATCGTTATGAATATACTGAACACTTATGGAAACTTCAGTGGGTTAAAAGTAAATTATGACAAATCCCTGCTGTTTCCGATTAAAGGTCTAGATGCAGCAACCTTAGATACTTGCCTATTTAAGACGGAGAGAGAGCAGTTCCAATACCTAGGGATACAAATCACCACAGACCTAACACAATACATAGAGAAAAATCTGCACCCAGTGAGGGACAGGCTCGTAAATGACGTAAGACACTGGATGAACCTTCCGCTCACCCTGCTAGGGAGAGCTGCCCTATTCAAGATGCTGGCCCTCCCCCGGTTCCTATATGTCCTGCAGAACGCACCATTATACATACCTAAAGTAGAATTTTGCAAAATAGAGGAATCACTTAGGACACTGCTATGGGGAGGGGGGCATCCCCGAATTGCGCTACAAACATTACACCGCTCGATATGGGAAGGGGGAATCGGCCTCCCACACCTACAAATGTACTACTGGGCAGCCCAAATGTCAGTAGTGAATGACATATTACATGGCGACCCAATGCTACCACATAATAGAGAAGACACCCAGGCAAACCATGGGATCACCCCGCTAGAAAGCCTCTACCTAAAAACAACAAGACAAGTCACACCCACAATGACTGCTCAGAGGACACAGATATGGACAGACACACATAAACACCTGGGATGGGGAGGGAAAGTCACATTAAAACAACCCCTATGGCATAATAAAAATCTTCCAGAACTTAAAGCAATTCCCAAGTGGATATCCTGGGAGGAGAAGGGGATAGAGACATTGGAACACATGATACGGGATGGAGAGGTCAAGACCTTTCAAGTCCTAAGAGAGGAATTTGATCTCCCCATCACAGAACACTTCCACTACCTGCAGATGAGACATGCTCTCACGGCGAGTGAAATAGACATTCCAAACGTGCCAGAATGCACCCCGATAGAGAGGAACATTGTGATGGATCGAATCGATCACAAAGTAACATCCACAATGTACAACGCCATCAACTCGTTTGCCACAAAGGAGCTCACAAGACTCAAAGAGAAGTGGGAAAAAGATGTGGGCCAAATACAACCAGAAGACTGGACAGTGGCTCTTATGTACCCCCGAGAATCGACAATCTCAGCCAGAATTAGACTGGTTCAACTAAAAATTCTACATAGAATATACTACCCTAGGGACGACCTACACCAATGGGGGAGAGCGGCGGATCCCAACTGTCTAAGATGCCACCAACAGAGAGGAACCTTCTTTCACACTTTATGGGAATGTCCGCACATACAAGACTTTTGGCAACGATGCTGTGATAGGCTATCAACAGTGCTTGGCCGCGAAATCCCAATGGACCCCAAACTCCTAATACTAGGGATGGATGCGGAGATTGAATTATCAAGATTCGAAAAACTCATGTTTGCAACAGCCACAAGTCTCGCCAAGAGAAACATTGCTCAATTGTGGGGCTCACCCACTCCACCCAGGTACGAAAAATGGATAAAGGATGTAGATGGTTGTGTGCCAATGGAAATAAGAGTGTATACTACGAGGGGATGCCCAGAAAAAGCGACCAAGATATGGCAAAGGTGGCAGGACAACTGAAGGTTGATAAAGAAGCCATTAGACACCGAATGCCAAGCAATGAACTTAGATAAGTGATCGAAACGAACTCATGATAGCTGTATAATGTACGCAAAGACAGGTCGAATGCCGGGGAAAATGTATACATGTGTGTTTAACCACAATGACTAAGGGTGAATTAAGTATTTTGGTTGTGTTTTGTTTGTAATTTATAAAACAATAAAAAGTATTTTATGAAAAAAAAAAGATGCTCCACAAAATAATGTGCAAAAGTGTGATAGGTGAACTGGAATTCTGTTCATAAGGAGCCCATCACAGAGGAAACCACAATTCACGTAATCTACAAGGAAATGTGAATTGCAGCAGAATGAAAGGTTTCACAGCTAAAAACTTCACTCATTGACATTACAAGTGTGCCTTTACAATTAATACTTTAAGCATGCAGATGTACAGCTAAAGTCTTTAAATATATATTTGTGTTGCCCTTCTGTAATCACTGTTTGAGGAAGCTACGGTTGCAAGGGTTTACATGTTCAGATTTTGTGCATTTGCTGAGGTTGGTTAAAAGTAAATTGCTGTTCAGCAGAGGTAGGCCTCAAATCTTGGCTTCTGGTTGGATTTATCTGCCTACTTTAGGCCCCAGATGTGAAACTGGCTTTCAAAACTCAGTTGTCATGGGAATGAAAGCCTGGTCCTCCTTCAAACATGAGCCCATTCTGTTAAAAATACAAACCTATGGCTGGTAGAGATCCTTTGTGCAGGAGGGCAAGATAAGAATATTCTGCTGTTCCCCAGTTTTATGACTAAAACCACTTAGGCTGTCATAAAACTGGCCATTAGCCCTTGAAGCCTTGAGCTAATCTAAACACAGGAACTCCTCGTCAAAGCTTGCAACAGATCCATTCCAAGGGTGGGGGCCAGAGCTAAGGAGTAGTTTCAAAACCATTATGGGATAACTTGGGCAATATTGATTGCATACTACTCATGTTCAGATTTCTGAAAAGCTGTCAGCGAGCCGCTTCTGGTGAGCCAACAATGATTTTGGTGACACCAACATACCAAAAGTTATGAAGAAAAACTTGTTGTCACTCTCTGTATAAAGGTGAGAACCATAATAATGTATGGAAATATGTCAAATGTTATCCATATTCTGCCCACTGAGTACCATATTTTTAATTAATATAGTTTGGGAGGAAATTAGAAAATAGTGTAGCTTCACACAAGTAGGTCGTGCAGACACCTGACAAAGTTTGTGCGATTCACTGAAAATGTAGTATTAAAAAATGCTGGCATATGTGTCCTAATATGATGAGAAAGGGCATTTGTCAAACAGTGAGAATTCCATGTGCAAAAACCAGACCCAACCCCCTTTCCTAGTTAGATGATGGATTGGGTCTCCTCCCTTGGCTTCCCAAAACATGCCCACATTCTCTGGCCCACAGATGGGAGGGATCCCTTGAACACTGTCCAATCCATTCTGCAAGAACTATGACACATCTGCGATGTCACTTGCCTTATAAATACGTCACTCTGCCGCAAAACAGGACTCTCCCTACCAAATCTTGAGGTGTGCAGTTGACCAAATCTGGAACCATACTTGCCGAGTAATGCCTTAATCTTGGAGTGAAGGCAGGAGCTGAAGTAATTGGAGTGGGACCCTTTTGAAGGACAGAGAGAAGCATTAACTGACCCCTGGGTTGTCCCCGCATTGATGCTCTAGTGCCCCCCTGATGTCCATCAAGCCTTCTCCTGTATGTACAGACATCCCCAGCCATAGATTAAATAAGTCCTAGCTTCTTCAGTATTGCCATAGAGAAAATCCTTTACTTGTTTGTGCAATGTAGTAATTTTCCCATTTAAAAAACCCTTCATTTGCTTGTGCATTTCAGTCATTTCCCATTGAAGAATCCCCAGTTACGTGTGTAGATCCCTAGTATATTTTCTCAGTAAATCAATTAATTTCCACATTTATTTCATGGGATTGGAATAGTTGGAATTCAAAACTAACTATCTCTTACCAATTTCTTGGGAGTTGTTATAGTGATAAAGTGTTCCCCCAAAGAATTAATTTCAAAGTGAACTGAAAAACAATGTGTCTGTATGTTTAAAGGATGTTCTACAGAACAAATTTCTATTTGCATCCGTCATTTTAAACCCAAACCGATTTCCTATTGTGAGTAATCTCTTCGCGCAGAGCCTACATGTTATGTGCTCCGTCATTTTAACTGAAAACTGATTTTCCTATCGTGAGTTGCCCATTGCTTAAAGCTTGTCTGTCATTTGCAGCCTTATTAAAAATGAGTGTCATTGGCATTTTCTTTTCCCTGGGAATTTAGCTTAACCTATTTAAAACCGTTTTTCCTAATCTGTTACTCTTCCCCTACTGTTTTGTGAAATCAAATGTCCAATTGCATTCCCTTTCCATTTGACGATGTGTTACATATACTAAAATCGATTTTCCTATGTCCTAACTAGTTAAAAACCAATTTTTCCTGGTGAAGAAAAACTAATTGTGCCATTCATTGCTGGCTCCCTATATTGTTTCTGAAAACTCCACTCAAAATCCGATTTTAATCTTGTGTTCCCATCCCTTGCCACTGCCTTCCATCCAAAGCTGACAAGCCTAGTGGAGGTCTAAAGGGAGAGAGGGTTCCTGGGGTTCAAGAATCCTTTGTGTGCACATCCACTTTCCTATGGGTTGCATCCATTTTCATGGTGTTTTAAACGGCCTTGATTGCATTGGTGAGCGAATTAAAAAGTTAATCCTTGTGCTATACATGTTTGGGTTTTCTCAGTGTGCCACTTGAACGAACAAGTACTCTGAGGTTTGTGTTGCCACACCCTGGTGGCTATTGTAACTGTTTATTCAATGTTTCCATTAAATAATAAATTAATAAAATATTCATTGCCAATACACCGGTCTGGTTCCTGGTCTACTGTGAACCAGGGTGCTTATGGAGGTTGGGTGCGAAACAGGTTGGAGGCCTCCTAAAAAACGAATCAGGATTGTAAAAATAAAAAGCGGTTTTATTGTGTGCCACAATCAATGCAGGGGAAAGAGATCCCTGACTTGCTTGTGCTGTATAATATATCCTGACATTCCTGAGGACCTCTATTATGTTTGTAGACATCACTGTAATTGCCAGAAAGCAATATCAGACCCCCAGGTGAGCCTCCTTAAAAACAAATCAGGATTGTAAAAATAAAAAGTGGTTTTATAGTGTGCCACATTCATTGCAGTGGAAAGAGATCCCTGACTTGCTTGTGCTGTATAATATATCCTGACATTCCTGATGACCTATTATGTTTGTAGACATCACTGTAATTGCCAGAAAGTAATATCAGACCCCCAGGTGAGCAAACTTCTTTCTAGATATTGCCATCATGTTACCAGTCTGTCTGCTTCGAAGTTACTGCCCCAGACTCTGGAACCTTCTTCCCCCTTCTATCAGTAACATTTTGTCTCACACCCTTTTCAAGAAACTGGTCAAAACATGGCCTTTTAATAGGTATGAATAACGCCTGCCTTAACTGTTCCTCCAACTTGCAATTCCTACAATTCTACTGCATTACCAATGTCTGCAATGGTCGGGAGGATAGCTCAGGGGCAACATGCTCGCTTTGGAAGCAAGACGTCATGGAGCACCACAGGTTCAATCCCCGGGACCGCACTTAGAAACCTCTGGGTATTAAGTGCGTTATAAATAACCCATCATATCATGTCATATCATGCAAGTACAAAATGCTGTGATACCTTTGGGTCTCAGTGTTACAAAAATGTTTTAAATAAATAAATAAATACCACAATTTGGTAAGTAATACCATGATTTGCTCACATTCTCCCATCATATGGCAAGGTATTGAATGGCATTGGCATCATACGGCGAAGTATTCCTACCATTGCCAGCTGTTGGCATCATATGCCCAGTTATTCAGACTATACATATATGTTAAGGGCTCCACAGGATATAATGGTTCACTGGGATATGAAGGGCCCAGATTGACATGACCAATGGCATTTTTTTAGAAAAGAGTGGACCCACTACCAGGCCTTGCTCCTATGTCAAAAGTCATGGTGCACCAAGAAAAAGAGGTCTTGTGATCAACTGTGTCAAAAGCTACACCAAGGACAGATTATCAATGCACAACATTGGGCCTCATTACAACCCAGGCGATAAGTTCCCTACTTTAAACTCTGTTTACACCATGGTGGATGGCGGATTTACCGCCCCATTCCAAGGTGAGTGGGGCTGTAAATCCCCATTCCCCATTTACCCTTCCCCATTCCCATTTTTGCCCCATAGGGCATAATGGGAGTGGGGAAGGCGCTAATTACGGCACCGTAAATTACGGTGCCGTAATTAGCACCAAGGCGGGTTAGCGCCTTGCATTTTAACGCCTCCTCTCTGATATTTATCAGCTTTGTCTCTGTCTCTCATCATGTGCAAACATGTGGCAAGTCACTCTGGCGAAAGCCAGATTGGAATTTATCGGCCAGCTCATGTGGGGGCTGAGAGCTTTGAGGCAACAGTTCCTTATGTCCTCGATCATTGAGATGCGGGGAAGGCTGGACATGGGCTGGTTATTTGCTGGAGTCCCAAATTAAGTATTTGCTTCTTTGTGAAGGAGTGATGATAGCATGTTTGAGATTCGGAGTGACCCTGGTATTGTGAAGTAAACTGTGCAATAATTTGTGTTTGTGTGTACTTATTAACAGAGGGTTATGATTTCAACATTTCAGTAGTTTTCTGGGCGGAAGAGAAGTTACAAATGGGGCATAGTATGACGGGTCAAGCATTTGACACGTCATTGTCTGAAGCATCCTTACTGAGGAGGTTTGAGTAAATGGCTGCAGCTGTTTTGTAGATGGAAGAGCACTAGCTTGTCACACAGTAATTGGAAAGGATTGAGGACCCGCTGATCTAAGCCTGGAAATTGGTCTTATTGCATATCAAGATTGCATTTTGTAGGTACTTTTTTGGATTAAACAGTTGAGCTGGTCACCAGGACTCTGGGACATGTGCCATTACCTTTCTACTGCTCTTTCTCTGCTATCCATTTGGCAAGGTACATCAAAGTGCCCTTTGTTTTTACAGATGTGTGGAATTTTACAGGCCATCGAATTGAGCGTGAGAGGTCATGGCTGATTCCAGATAGGACAGAATAAATGTGAGCAAGTCATCTGGTACAATCGTTATATTAGGGCCTTAGTATAGTGTGTTAGCTCAGCGTGCCCTTATTTTTCTAGCTCATGTGAATGCAATCAATGGGATGAAAGGAGGACATGCTTTTAAAGATTACCTGAGTTGGAAAAAGGTACGTTAGCATGGAGTGTTTCAACCAGGTAAGAGACAGAGGATCAGACCCGATACAGTTAAAGATAGGCGTTAATAGGAGCTGCAGTCTGCTTTGTGGTTCTTGTGTTGCAGAAGTGACTAGATAGGTAAGCCAAGCAAAGTCATATCACCACCCACACCCTCGGTTTTGGATCTTGTTGCGTTGTCTACATATATTTTTTATTTTTTTATTTTTTATTGAGTCAGCTGAATTTAATCAACTTTTCAATACAAAGAAAATATTACAAATTGAGCAAAGATAAAACAACACATAAAAACAAAAAAATGTATTCAAGTCTATTTCACCAAAACGTCACCAACAGATGGCATCATAAATAAAATCAAAACAAATATGCCTAAAAAGAGGTTTAGCAATTAACTGGCCGAAAAAATGAAACTAGTGAGAACAGAAAATTCACCATTGCTATTTGAATGGAAACATTAGTAGTACACAGAAGAGTAATCCATCTTTCCTCAATGTCTAACATGCCTAAATAGACACAGTGATGTCTAAACCATTTTAAACGTTCACAGATCAATGCTGGACACAAAGAGAGTATATGCTCTAGAGTTTCTTTTGTTGCTTCATTTAAACAAAACCGACAGTAGTGCAGTTCGTTGGGGAGCAATTTACGCCTCAAAAGTATGTCTCTAGTATGCCAGAGATTAAAGCGCAAGCAAAGAATGCCAGAACGTATTTTAGCTGATGGAAATTTTAGGAGATATGGTTCCAAACACCCAGGATTTTTCTATCTAAACCTCTGCAAAGTTGCATCCCTATATTCTAAGCATGCAGTTCTTGTATTGATCCAATCATGACAGTAGATTAAAGCCTTGGCTTTGTCAGGGTTGGTAATTAATACCTCAATAGACACATCAGCACACATCAAAATGGAATATAGTCCTTTTAGCCAGCATTTAACAAATGTGTGATTTGTAACAAGCACATAGTTTGATAAATATCTCAACAAGTTTTTAATGTCAGTAGAAACTAAACATTTACGAAACAAGGTGCATAGTTTCCATTTGTATTGCCTATATAAAGAAGTTAACCCCATTTCATAGCGTAACCATGGCCCCGGAACACACTGTGGAAGGTTGAGCACACCTCTCCAAAACTTAGCCTCTAAGTTGTTTCGAAACTCCATGGAGCACATTACTTGTGTATCAAGGTCATATAAAATGCATGGAACCGCTTTTTGTTTCCAGTATAATACAGCTGGTTTGAGTGTAAAAGCACCATAACGATGTAATATCACTTTAGTTTGTGAAATTGCTGTATTCACTTTCTCAATCACGATATCTTGTTGACCTTTGGACACAACAGAACCTTCAAACCTCATACCCAAGTACGTATAATCTAAAATAATCTAAAACTACCAATAGTTTGTTTTGATTAATCGACCAGACACATTTATTTGTGCTGATTTGCTTAGCTGAATAGTGAACAATTTTTTTTTTTTTTTTGTATTAATGCTCAACTCAGTTTGTTCAATATAAATGTTAAATATATCAAGCAGACTTTGTAGGCCCCGGGGGGGGGGGGGGGGGGGGGGTTTGAAAGGAGGACTAAATCGTCAGCATACATGAGGGTTTGAATCGAGGTCTTGTTCAACTTCGGGGAGTCGGAAGCTACAGAAGCAAAGATCTGTCTGACGTTGTGTAAGAAATAGTTGAAAATTGAAGAGGCAAGCAGGCAACCTTGCTTGAGCCCACGGGCAGTGGCAATTGGAGTGGATAATAGACCTTCCATAGTCAATCAAATGCGAATTGAAGTTTGAAAATGAAGCGAGAAGATGAGTTGTAGCAAGGTCTGAGGGCAATTATCACACTTAAGTTTGGTTATTAAGAGAGGCCTAGAGATTGCATCAAAGGCCGTATGTAAGTCAACGAAAGCGAAAGACACTGATTGTTTTAATGTTTGGCATTGAGCTTTTATGGCGTTCAGGCACATCAAATTTATATTGCTGCCCATGCCTGCTAGAAAGCCTGCCTGGAAGGGATCTCTTCTATTGGTGGCTTTAGTCCATGCATTAAAATCACGTAAGATTAATTTGCTAAAAAGCTTACCTGGCGCATCTAAGAGCACTATCAGTCTATAATTGACAGGATGAGTTTGATCACCTTTCTTATGGATGGGGACAATTATAGACGTCTTCCACGAAGTTGAAATAGTGCGTGATAAAATAACCTGTTGGAAGAGACCATGCAGAATTGCAGCCCAAGCCAAAGGATTTGTTTTAAATATGAAATTATTAAGGCCATCAGGGCCTGTGGCACGGGATGAGCTGATTTTACCAATGTATTATTTGATAATTGTAGGGGAACATTTGACTGCCCATTGATCTGTGGTCTCTACGGCAAGTGAATAGTTTGTGAAATTAGGATCTGCATATAAGTTAGTATAGTAAGAGATCCATTGGGCCTCTGAAACAATATGCGACTGCAATGAGGACTAAGTACGATGCGCACAACGATTGAAAACGGCCCATGCCTCTGCAGTATTCTTGTTAGACAGCAATTTCAACATATGTTCATTGTCATTCTGTAAGAGGTTCGCTCGAAATTGACGTACCCAATTGTGATATCGACACTTAGCAGTTTTTAGCTGCTGTCTCAGCATTGGAAGTTTCGATACAAGAATGAGTTTCTTTTTAAGTCGGTATTGTGCTTTCCTTGTTTTTACTTTGTTGTTAAACATATGGTTATGTAAGGGATACACCTGGTGAGAAGCCTTGCTTACATTTCTGAAACGTAGTAGTAAATTTGCATAATGAACAGGAGTTTGTGCTTTGTTGTTTCGGTCGACCATTCCCTTCAACACCATTAAATTAGACTGTGACCAACAGAAACAGGTTTTTGCATTGTTGACTACCAGATCTTGCGACAGCATCCGTTTATCAGAAATAGTAGCAACCCACTGGATCTTTAATGCTAGTAGGTTTGATCACTGTGCGGTTGAGGGATCACTTCAAATGACTGAATTTGCCCACTCAGATTGGAATTGATGTATATGTAGTCAATAGTGCTACTCGCCGTTTTCCTTTGCCATGTGGGACGAGCTGGACTATCACCTGATGTTGAACCATTAACCATATGGAAATGTCTATATGACATATACATACACCAGCTTTTGACTTGCTCAACGTTGGATTTCCCTTTAGGATGTAGGCAATCGAGATTAAGATCACCCACCATGATGGTATCTGTAATATCAGAAGCAGTCAATACAACGTCAAGCAATCTTGTCAAACCAGCATAAAAAGCAACATCTGTAATGCCAAAAGGATTTCGATAAATGTTAATAAGGGCAAGTCTGTGAGGGAGACAGATGATTTTGAGAGACCTCTACTCAAGTTAACCCCTTCCAACAGTCCTGAAGATGGTCTACCTCTAGACCCTAGAGTGGCCGGCAACAATGCTATTTCATAATTATTCCAGGCAGAGGTATTCAGCAACCAGGTCTCTTGCAATTCTGTAACATCATATTCAATCGAAAAATTATGATTTGAGGATTGCAGATGTGGGTGTCCCCGTTTATTCCAACTAGCAATGGTGAGAGAGTGGTATTGGACATGAACTGGTGGTTATGACACTAGCATTTATTGGAGGAGGATTTGTTGTACTTATATTGCCTATGTAAGTGTTGATATTTGTGTGTTGTGGTTCACTTCTAGGATTCAGCCGAGCCGGATCCTGAGCCACCAAAAAGCCCAACTCGAAGAGTTGCATTTTTGCCTTCTATATTGTGTTTAATACCACCCCTGATGGAATCCACAGCCTGCCTACTGAACATGTGATGTCTGATAGAAATTCGATTTGCTCAATTTTGCTAGAATTAATATCCTCCAATTCAACTAAATCGGAAAAGATATTAAGCACACTGCGCCTGTTCAAATCATATGTCCCAAACTTCCCCTCCCTACATTTCAGAATTAATGAATGACAACTTGTGTTGTTTTGGTAGATATGTCGTGAGAGGGGGTGAGGTACTTCTTATACATTGGTATTTTGATTTTGGACCTCAGGTTTGGATATGCATTCAGTAGTACTAGAATGTATAAATGGTGGTGCAACACGAACATGCATGGAAGCCAGAGGTTGTTGTGTGGCTATCGGGCTCTGCCGCGCCCTGATTGGTAGTAACCATTGATGCCACTGCGGATCTACCACAATGGGGGCAGGAATTTTGGTGTCCGGTATGGGTTGGCAGCGTTGAGATAAGTAATTGTCCACCCCTTTTGTGCAGATGATCCAAGGTGAGACCAGAGGCCGATTTCTCATCTATACTTGAAGACTCAAATTATTTAACTGGCTGAGACGGTGGTATGGAGTTTGTACTTAAGCATCAATGTGGAGGAAGTGTCTTTTCCAATCGATGTAGCTCGAATTAAGTCATTCAGCGGTGGATAAGAAAGAGACGACGTATGCACCAATATCTCCGCTACTACTGGGCGAGGCTGTTGGACAATAGGAGCTATATCGTATTCATAGATGAAATTGTGTTAGCTCCTGCTTTCTCTTCTTCAATTTGGGGGACTTGATCCCCTTCATTCAAGCTTGTATGTTTCTTGGAAGGAACTTTAAAAGTCTGAAAGAAAGAGCTTAAAGTATTTTAACATTGTCGTAGGTTTAATGCATGTTTCAAAGACATGGTCAGAGGGCCAGTAGTTCTCTTTGGTTTTTTTGGCATTTTATTTTTGTTGTTGTCGTGGAGGGTCGACCCCAATTTTGTCCACAGGTGCTTTGATTAATGCTGGATTTATGATAGTACAATCCGGCACAACTGATGTGTTTGGAACACTTATCCAAGAGTCCTGTATCGGGATAATGGGGAGCAGAGGCTCGCGTTCTTCACCGACCTGGGGAGCAAGGGGAAGAAGTTCACCAGTTGCTCCTGTGGTAATAATCGCTTTGAAGGCTGGTAAAAGGCCCTCAATCAACGCTTGTCAGGGAGGAGGAGAGCCAATGGTGATAATAGAAATGTTATCAGGCGGGCAGCCATCCATAGTAGTATCACATCGCTCTGGGGTCACAGGACACGATATATAGGCTTCAAGCCACTGTGCTAGCTGATCAATTTGGACAGCTTGTGTACTGATTTTGGAGTCCAGCCCTTCAAATAATTTGAAAAAACTCTGTAAGGTGAGATTAATGGCATTTATTGCTACTTCAATCATAGGAGGGGGGAGATGGCAATGGAGGAGGGACCTCTATAGCAGTCGCTCGAGGCCTCCGTGGGGTAGGATACACAAATGAAACCACTGGGGAACTTGCTGAAGGACCAGAAATTGAGGAATTAGTCGTACCAATATCTTGTTGTGATATCGAACTCGCAAACATGGACGTCGGCGACTCACACTGTGTGGCATAAATAGACAAATCTATGTCTTGACAGCCTGTAAAGGACTGTGGACTCTGTGAAGCAAAGGCTCCGCCTGGCGGAACGGTGGAGTGCGGAAAAGGTGTACCAAGCATTGTGATATCCGACAGTGGATGGGAAGAAGGTTTGCTATGTGGCGGTAGCAAAATAGGCTGAGTTAACGAGGATTGCATGTGATTCCCTAGAGCGCGCGAATTCACCAAAGGGGAGCTTGCTAAACTTGATGATCGAGCTGAACTAAAAGGAGTAAGAGTTATGGATGTATGAGAGGAGCACAAAGCGCAGCCTTTTGGAGTCATACTTTGATTGTGAAGCATGTGGCAGTATTAGGCATGCCAGATTTCAACGTGTATAACATAGGATGCTAATCTACTAATACACAATATAAAAACACCATATAACGGTATCACAAAAAAAAACAAGTAGTAATATATAAATTTAAGCTTAATGCTTACAGAAGGCAAGAAAGTGCTGGCGTGGCACGCAAGAACTGAAATGAACCGAGCACTAGGCACTGGCTGTGCAGCTAAGTAGCCAAGCAGTACTCTCACAATACTCCCACGAGTGTGCACGCACTGTGCACGGGCTCACTCGTAATATGGGGGCAGGCCTGGGGGATGGCCTGGAAACAGGGTGTGTCCACAGCCGACACTGGAAGAAAAAAAAACGAGTCAATGGTGCGGCGATGGTACGAGTCACTGGGGTGGAGATGGAGACGCTGGGGGTGGAAATCCAGCAGAATGTCTATAATCACCTTAGCAACTAGTGCAAAGTCCGTAGTTAGGGTCCTTCGTTTTCTGTTTTCTATTGAAGCGAAGTGAAGTGAAGCAGCAATGTGGGAACAAAAGGACAGAGTGCTGCAGCCAAGCAGTACTCTCACAGTACTTCCTGTAAGTAACTTCAATCCAGCACTTCAGCTAAGTCAATGCCTAGTATGGGATGCCCAATGGAAGCCCTTATTTATATATTTTTATGTCAAAGTTCTTTAAATCTGGATGAAGAACCCTTATATAACGCCCCTCTCTTTGGATCTCCCCGACCTCACTGAGCCAGAAGTAGGTTTGTTTTGCAAATTAAAAGGTTTATTTGAAGAATTGAACAATATATATATATCACACTTTTATGAATAAAATAATATCTGAATAGCACACTTATGAATATGTCCAGTGAGCAGCAATGGGTAATATTACAATATCAACAATCTCTTTAATCAGTTAGGAGTAGGAATAGAAAGGATAATGTAGCAGAGAATACTTTGTATGATTCAAGGAAATGCAAGAATGCAACACAGAAATAAACTTGATATGATTTCAATCAAAAGATAATATGATCACTTTTTCCCTTGTGACTACTCACTCCCCCCACTATGCAATATGAAGAGATGGAAATGAGGGCACACAGGTTTCAGGAATACAATCAATAATGCAGTTGAATCCCAGTTCCCCCCAGCAAGCTTAGAGAGAACAGATATGATTTTAAAATCAATCACTTTTAAATGTGGTTTGCAATGAATGGGAAAAATGCTAAAAATGACTTTAATTCACTAAATGGATTCAGAATAAGTAAGAATTACTTTGGATAGGTTCAAGTCAACACTAGCAATGATTTATGAAGGATGATCAGATTGAAAACGAATTTCAGCAGTTGCAAACAAGAAACCGCTATTCTGACATGCATGCGTGAAATGCGATTACGGAAAAACTATAATGAATTAAAATGTTGTTTTAGGTTCGTTGGAAATCTTAGGATCTTAGCTTCAAAATGACAGTTACATATCATCTCTAGGACGTACGTGTTACGCTCACATGGTATCCACGGGGACGCCCCCCAGCTGTGGGGACTCTGGTGCCCTTCTCAGCCGCTGCCAGGTATAATCAGCGGAGAAGTTCTGCCTGGAAAACAGGTGGGCAATGTTCAATGTTCAAGACTGGGCAACTGGGGTAAGAGCCTCCCAACACCCCGTATGCCCGCAGCCCCTCCCTGGACCTTTCCTCACCTTGTTATGGGTTTTGGCGTGCTCTCCGTCCTGCCTTCTTGGCAGGGGCTTGTCGTCCTTTGTGGACGGGTGCGATCTAGTTACTTCACTGATGCAGGTCCCTTTAGAGTCTTTCAGGTAGGTCTTATAACTGTTATACTGTATGCCTTTCTTGATTTTAAATAATGTCTTTTCTCTCTCCTTAGGTGCGCGGAAGTTCGCTGTGGAACGTTGGCTGAATTGGGACTCACCGGTAGGTGATGGTGCTTCAAGAGCGCCTTGATGCAGTAGGTAGGCGCTATGCGCAGCACTATGATGCCTTGCCTTTGCTAACCTGTTGTCTTTTGTTCCCGTAGGTTGCGGTGCTCACCTGGAGCAAGAAGTCCCAAGGCGATGCTGGTCGATGGGCAACTCGTGAGGTAAGCTGCCGGCACAATTGTAAAATGTCTAATGTCCTGTTTCTCTACTTTTGCAGATCCGGCAGTCCTGGAGGCTCGCTGTTCCTTGGATGCTGTTTGCAGGAGCAGAGGGCAGCTAGCGGTGGAATCACAGGTAAGCTTCTGCTATTAACAATGTCCTTTTGTTTTTCAGATGCTGTTCTTCCGAGGTTCGCAGATGTAGCTGAACACGATGAGCGTCACATTGCAGGATTGCAAAGTAACGTGAAGCGTGTTATCCAAGTCGGGTGTGGTTTAAATGGCATCAAGAAAGTAGTCCAGGTAAAATAGTCCCTAGGCTACCACACCCAAAACACTATACCGCATAGCTTAGTTCCATGGAGCCAAGCTATGTGGATGCCTCCATGTTGACTGGCACTAAAATAAAGTAGTTCCCAAGCACAAGTCTTCATTAAGTATGAGCCTGGCCCCAAGAGGGCCGAGGCAAAGGATGCCTAAGCTTGTTGGGGGCCCGAGCAGAGACCCCCTCCTGGCCCATGGACCTGCCGTGGGGGGTTCAGGAAGTGGATCGTGACAGCACCCCCCCGCCCCCAAGACCCCTCTCAAGATGTTCCTTCTGGCCGGCCCTGGTTTATTTGGAAAGTTGCAATGATATGTTCTGATCAGACGTGGTGCATGAATGTTTTCACAGGGTTCCCAGGATCTGTCCTGGGGTCCAAATCCTTTCCAATCAACTAGGTAGTATAGCTTTCCCCTCGAATACTTGGAATCCAAGATGCTTCTGACTTCAAATTCTGGTTCTCCGTCAATAAGTATGGGTTTGGTGGTGTCTCAATCCGTGTACCGGGCTGCATCGGTTTTAATAGGGACACATGAAATACTGGGTGAATCTGCAGGTTAGGTGGTAAGTCTAGTTTGACGGCCGCTGGATTGATAATTGCCTTGATGGTGTCAGGTCCTAAGTACCTGGGTTGAAAAGTCCGGGTTCCCTTGATGGGAACAAACTTGGCAGCCAGCCAAACCTTGTCTCCTACCTGATAGTCTGGGGCCTTTTTCCGGTGTTGGTCGGCAAATTGCTTTTGTTTTTCTTTGGCGAAAATAAGATGTTCTTTGGCTTTTTGAAAGCCTGAGGGATGTTGGTGTGAAGAGTTTTTACTGCTGGCATTTCCAAATTTGTTGGGACATCTAGTTCTGAGATAAAGGGTATAAAAGGGTCTTTGTCTGGTATTGGAGTGCAAGGAGTTTGTTATATGCGTACTCGGCTATCCATAACAAATCTTTCCAGTCTCTTAGTTCATGGTGTAACATGCACTGTAGGTATTGTTCGAGGGTCTGGTTGGTCCTCTCGGTCTGACCGTCCGTTTGGGGGTGATGGCTAGTGGATAGCCAGACAACAATTTGTGCCATTGCACAACATTTTTTTCCAGAAGTTGGAGATGAACTGGCTACCTCGATCGGAGATCAGGACTGATGGGAAGCCATGTAGTTTTACAATACCATCCAGGAACACTTTGGATAGAGTGGGTGCGTCAGGGAGGCCTTTGAGCGGAATAAAGTGCGCTATCTTTGAGAACAAGTCCACGACTACCAGGATGGTGTTAAACCCTTGACTGGGAGGTAGGTCAGTGATGAAGTCGAGGGAAAGAGTGTGCCAGGGAGTGGGAGGAATGTCCAAAGGTTGCAGAAGACTGGATGGTTTTTGTTTTTGCGACTTGTTTTGCGCACAGACTCTGCAGGACTGAACATATTGGATGACATCCTTACGCCAGGAAGGTCACCAGAAGTTCTGTTTTACCTTGGCTAGAGTCTTGGTGATTCCAGGGTGCGCGTCGATCAGGGAATCATGATAACTAGCAACAATTTGTTGTTGTAAGTCTTTGGTCGGTACATACAACCGATCCTTAAAAAAGGGTAAGTGATCTTTAATGGAATATTGTTCTTCTTGCGCTTTCCATGAGAGGAAGGCATCTGGGTTCATGGTTTGTTGAATCTTATCTCTCAGTCAACTTGGGTTAAGGCCACAGTGAGGCCCAAGAGCTTGTCTTCCGGTATGATGGGGACTGGATCTGGGGGCGTATATACCAAGTCATCAGTGCTTGTACGAGAGAGTGCGTCAGCTTTTCCATTCTTGACCCCTGGTCGAAAAGTGATGACATAGTCGTATTCAGCGAAGAAAAGGGCCCACTGCAATTTGCGTGAAGACTGGGCTTTAGCTGTCTTAAGGTATTGCAGGTTCCGGTGGTCCGTGATAACTGTAATGGTGTGTCTGGCCCCCAGAAGGTAGTGCCGCCAGGCCTTAAAAGCGGATTTAATCACCAAGAGTTCTTTGTCCGTGATGGCATAATTCATCTCCGGGAAGAAGATTTCTTCGACCAAAAGGCCCTAGATCTAGCTGGCCTGTTACTGGGTCTCTTTGTGAGAGGACAGCTCCCATCGCTATGCTGGAAGCGTCTGTTTCCACGATATAAGGAAGATCTGGCCGAAGATGTCACAGGCGCGCACCGAGCGAAGTGCCAGGAAGTGCCTCTTCGCCTCGTCTCGCTGCTACTCTGCGTTTGGAGCTCCTGCACGGACCCTGCTTGTTGAAGCATTCTATTGAAGGACTATCTACGTGCGAACTTTCGCTAAACCACGCCCACTTGGGGCGTTCACTACGTATTGGACGGCGAGCGCACCAGTGAGCACGCACCGAGCGAAGTGCCAGGAAGTGCCTCTTCACCTCGTCTCGCTGCTACTCTGCGTTTGGAGCTCCTGCACGGACCCTGCTTGTTGAAGCATTCTATTGAAGGACTATCTACGTGCGAACTTTCGGTAATTCACCGAGCAGGCTAACGAGCTAGTTTGTACTTTGCTAAGCATTAGCAGATATTTACAAAGTTCCTTTTCTCCTTCTACAGCTAAACCACACCCACTTGGGGCGTTCACTACATATTGGGTGGCGCGCGCACGAGCGCGCGCACCGAGCGAAGTGCCAGGAAGTGCCTCTTCGCCTCTTCGTCTTGTCGGCGCGGAGGCGGGGCTGCACTTCCTGGTTTCTTCGTCTCGTGTGATAGCTTCGGCGTTGGCGTGGCTGAGAAGTTTTTTTGTTCCTAAGCCACGCGCCCCTGGTAGTGGGTTAAGCTTGGAACTCTGCGCAGCATTTCATTGAAAGCAGGCATGCCCGCATTTTTAGCTGATCGGTTAGAGGGGGAGCGGCAATCTCCCTCATCAGTGGGCTGCACACCGGTAAGGAGCAAAGGAGCCGAGGGGGGTCCTCACAGCATGGACATACAGATGCTCTGCAGTGGGTCCCTCTCGGCGCATAGAGCCAGGACCAGGTTAGTCAAGGAGCGGACTTTGCCTTCATCTGACAACCTAGTAGGTGCACTGGCGCAGCCTCTTCCCCAAGAATCGTTGAGTGACTTGGTACACTCTAAAGAGAGTGCGAACTTGGGGCAGGCTGTGAAAGTAACAACATGTAATGATTCAATCACGGACACTGCATTGCGTGATTTCATATCTATTTCCACACAGACCATGGAGTGTACTAATATAGACTTAACATCGAAGGATGTTGTCGTGATTGATCTTGATCTTGATCTTAATGATTCTGTGTTTTCTAAGCAAATGTTATTCGAGAATCTGTCTCAATCCCCTATGATGTTTACTGAAGAATCATATTCTACAATCCAAACTGTGTTCCCCATGACAGGTCAAGATAGGAATAGAACACAAATTGACATACATGGCACAAAGTCTTTGGCTGGTTCACAACGCATAGATAAATCGATAGATGTTGCTATGCATGCAATGAATTTGGCCATACAAACATTGGGGAGTTTATACCAAACAGTGGAGAAAAGAATGACGGCCCAGGAATCAGTATTAAGGCAGGTGTTGGCGGTTTGTGACACATTGAGGTTGAAAGTACAACTAGTACATGGATCCATTTAGCAATCTAACATTAGTATGTGCACTGTTTCCTGTCAAACTGACCAAAACATAAGACACAAAATGAATGATGTAATTGGGTCAAGTCAAATAGAACAAAACAAGAGGTGGAAGGTTTTGCAATGTATTTATTCTATAATTTATGATCCCTTTTCAAACTGCTCAACAGATCCTGAGAAGCTGAATAGGGAATCCCGAGTAGATATATGTGTGGACTCACAAAAAAAATGTTATCCCTTGTTTTCATCTGTTTCTGCACATCGCTGCAATAAGGAAAAGTTATTGGATAAAGATACTTCCCAACAACTACAGGGCAGGTCAAATACTGAGAAATTGATGTAAAAAAAGCAGTGGAGAGCAACATTGGTAAACTATCAAAAAACATAGCAAGTACAAAGCACCCGGGAAGCGCAGCAACAAAACGTTTTATAAAATCGATTACTTTGCCTAAAAACAAAAGCACCTCCAATATTAATGTAATGGCTTCCAAGGCAATCAAAGATAAATATGAGAAGCAAAGGTTAGAGAAAAAGAGAATGGGTCTTTGAATTTTCAGGCCAAACATACGCTGAGCTATCCTCCACTAGATGAACTAATTAACATAGTCTCACAGTCAGAGGAGACACCAACCGTAATTAGGGTTGGTGTAAACACTGAATGTGTGCCGAATGGAAAAGCTGTAAGCAAAAGTTCAAACAAAATGCTTGTAAATTCCCTGGGTAAAGAGGCAATAAGGCAGGTGGTTGATGTCAGGTAGAGCACAAACCCCTTTAGAGACCTTAAAATCAGTAGGTCCTTCAGCCTCACAATCGTCTGGGATTAGTAGTGCGCTAAAAGAGAATACGATTAGTGAGAAGACGGTGGCTGATGATGCCCATTCAAAAAGAGACCCAGCAATAAGAGAAGTGTTACACATGCCCGAAACGGATTCTGCTCAATTGAGTCATAAAAAACCCTCTCAGGATGACATTAGAAACACGATAGTAGAGGACTCGCTCTTAGCAAGTGATCTATCTGGAGTGGTCATGCGTCTAATTGAGAGTGCCTTGGGAAAATTTAAGGCTGATAACAGCCCCAATTTGAAATCGGGTAATCCTGAAAATTCTTGAATAGGAACAACAACAAAAAACACCACTAGTCAAACATAAACCAGACCCTGCCCCACTCTCCTTAGTTTTAGCCTGTAGGCCAGCACCGTGCACACAATATGATTTAAATCGCAGAGCGGTGATGGCAATTTTTTCAGATGTGCAGCAATTGAAAGATATTGTATCATCAGATCTGACACTAGTTGAATTTGTCAATAAGGACAATTTAAATGCAGTAAAAATTTGGATGCATTCTAGGGTTGTCCAGAACCTCATATGGAAGGCGAAGGATTCCCTATTTCAACTGGGGTTTGTTTTAAGCATTGACCAAGTATCTAGGCAAGAGACCTCAACACGTCACAAGAACACTGAATTAAATACTAAAATGTCTCAGAATGTTAGTAAATCAGCATCTACAAATAAGCCCTGCTGTTGCTATGGGAATGCACAGCAGGGTTAACTAGACCCAGTACATTCGAATTGTATCCTGTCCTTGATTAGTTGGAACTCGAGAGGCCACATGCATCTGTTAAATAACAATCAACATCACTTAGATAGGTTTGATGTGGTCCTCTTGCAAGAGACATGGTTGTCGGCGAGACCGATTTGGGAAGGATATGATGTGCACATAAATTCAGCTATTGAGACAGCTGCAGGAAGACCTATTGGGGGGCTCTTAGTAGCTGTTAAAACACAGCAGGGCTCAATGTCCACGTTATGGGCAACACCGAACAAATTCATGATGTTAGTCAAAGTAATCTCTCAATCTGTCGGCCATGCTATTTTAAACATTTACTGGAATCCTGTTGCTCTCAGTGATTAATGTTTCTTTAGAGACATAAACACTTTACTTCAGATGGTGGCGGAAGACCAACTGATCAAATTTTTCACATTGGCTGGTGATTGAAATCTGAAATGTATGGATGAGAATAGTGATTCGAATAATCAAAGAATGATACAATGGAATAGTCTGATGCATTTCAGAGGGTTCATCCGGCTTAATGGGGCCTTTTCTTCAGACATTGCTCCCCGCCCAACTTGGCACAAAGGCAAATTGACCTCTATCATTGATTATATATATGTGAATCAGGCCTTGTGGCCAGTGGTTCAAGAATTTAAGGTAATTGCCTCTGAGGCCAGTGATCACAACATGTTGGCAATGGAATGGGCTGTGCAAGAGACTTCCCGTCCTATTGCGAAGCCACCTGGAAAAGGATCCTTAGTGGTAAATACAAGTGGTAATCGGCTCTGATGGACGGAGGATGCACTCATACACTTTAGGGATCTATTGAGTGAATCAAATGCGCAGGATCATAACAAATTAGGCAGTGTTGGCATTGTTTATAGCAATGCTATACAAGCCTTTTGTCAGAGTAAGAAGACCTGGGCCAATAACAAAGGGATACAGCACTTACATGTTTTTGATAATACAATGCGGTTGAAGAAAGTTATGCATCACGCTGAATTAAGAAAACTCAGTAGGCTTCCCCCCCTCTCAGAGTTGGCGAAAGTAAAAAACTACGTAACATCTACACCAATTGGGTTAAAAGACATAGAATGAAATTGTACCATCATGATGGAGTCAATATGTTGGGGATCATGGCCAATAAAAATATATCCAAAATGTGGGTTGTGATGAATGAAGCATTGGGTCGGCAGCAATTTAGTTTACAGAATTCCGCTGTTGAACCGCATCTGTGGGTGGCCCATTTTAACAATCTTTACGCCGATACCGTGAACAGTACCGCTATAGAGCCAACCATAACAGATACGTTCAACTTAGCCTTTCATGAAGACGATATATTACACCTTATAAAAACCGCTAGTAAATCGAAGGCAGTTGGACCCGATGGAATATCAAATTATACTATGCAGCAACACCCTGAGCTATGGGCAAATATTCTGTATCATATATTTACTTCGATCAATAATGAACAGAAATTGCCTCGGACATGGACTCAAGCAATAACTGTGCCGATTTATAAGAAGGGCGACAGGCAACTGCCGGCCAGTTATCGCCCTATATCATTACTTGATGCTCCGGGCAAAATGTATTGCAGGCTGATTCTGAATGAATTGAAGAGTTGGTCGGAAAGGATGAATTTGTTAGATTGTTTTCAATCTGGTTTTGTAAAGGACCTTGGTACAATCCCCAACATATTCACAATCTCGATGATTCAAGAGCAGCAATTGTTGCAAAAGCGCCCGTTATATTTGGCTTTTGTGGACTTCAGAGCCGCATTCGACTCAGTTGATCGCTCCCTGCTGTTAATGAAGCTAAAGGAACATGAATGCCCCAATACGTTAGTAGCTTTAATAACTATGCTTCACACAAACACAACGATGCAGGTACGTGTGTCCACTGATGGAGCGCTATCATCTGTGATAGCTGTGCAGAGAGGGCTGAAACAGGGCTGTGCCCTAGCTTCATTCTTATTCAATTTTTACATTTTAGACATTGGTGTTTCATTGGGAGGTTGTGGAGGTGACCCACCTCGGATTGGCATTCAACAAATACCCTACCTATTATATGCTGATGATTTAGTGCTTTTATCACAGACTCCCATGGGTTTACAAAACATGTTAAATCAACTCGATATATATGCTCAGAAAAATCATTTGAGTATAAATTTAGAGAAGACTCAAGTAATGATTTGCAGACCAGGTCGGAAGTCTAAGATATATAAACAGAGATGGTATTTACAACAACAGCAATTGCATGTTACATGCCAGTACAGATATCTGGGTGTGGTGATTCATCAGAGAAAATCACAAATCCAGTATATGTGTGAAGAAAAGGCCAAATTGTCATCATAAGTGTCCCAAGCCAATATATTGTGCAAAAGCAAAAAATTTGGTAAATTCTCAATGAAACACGTTATTACGTTCTTTAAAATGAAGGCTACACCAATCTTGTTGTATGGGGCCGAAGCCATGATGCCAATTAAACGCAAGTATTGGGACAATATGGAATCCATCTTTTGGAAAAGAGTGTTGCAGTTGCCTAATGGTGTCTCTTTAGCACTCATTCGCTATGAGATAGGATTATCGTCCCTCTATTCATATGCAATATGGAAGCAATGTGCCTTCCTCTGGAAAGTGTTGGAAGGGGTTGACAAATTGTGCATTTTGCAAACTATAGCCTTTAATCTCTTTCTGTCTGAAAATAACTTTCCACGGGTGTGGAGGGAGCATGTCATGGAAGCTATGTATATGGCCAATGTAACTGTGTCACTCTTGATGGAGAATCCTGAGCGTGCAAAAACTAAGATATTACAGCATGATTGGGCTGAAACGATCCAAAAGTGTATGCTTCTCAAAGACTTTGAGATATGTTTGTTCGGGCTTAAAAGGTATGGAATAAAAGCCTCCTACTTGGAAAAATGCCCTTGCGCTATGCAGCGGAGGAAATACATGAGATCCAGACTGAATTTATGGCCTACATGAGACATTCTAAGAAGGAGAGGAATGATTACTGATGAGAAAAATTATTGTCGTTACTGTATGGAAGTGAATCTGATTGAAACATTGCAACATCTACTAGTAGAATGCGAAGTTGTGAGCAGGGTGAGAAATAGATGTTTTAAGGATAAGCTATTATTCCAGAATCACATGTCTCAGTACCAAATATGGCAACAGTTGTTTTCTAATCCAGGAATCACAATACAGATTGCAATTGTACAATTCTTAGATATTGTTTTGCCTGCTATAGATTCTATAGAGGAGAGCACTGGGAATATATGAACATAATCTAATGAAAAGGCACATCGCTCTTTTATCATATGTGGCCTTGTGAATAAGTTTTACTAATTGCATGAATTGAATTTGATATTTTATGGGTATATTTCACTGTGTTATTTATGAGAATTTGTTAAGTATGAAGCAAGAGGATTTTATGACAAATCTTTTATTTTGATAAAGATTTAAATGTAATTACTAGTATGAATTTATATAGATATGTATTTGAAAAGTTGTATTTTTCAACTAAACAAATAAATATAAATGAATGAAAATGATGTCACAGGATTGGCGCGGAGGTGACCCTTTTCTTGAGTTCCTGAAAAGCTTTCTCTGCTTCTTCGGTCCAGGCAGATTTTTTGTTATTTTTTCTTAGCAATATAGTGACCTGTGAGAAGTCTGGTATGAACCGGCGATAGAAGTTTGCAAAGCCCAAAATGCTCTGTACCCCTTTTACTGATGCTGGTGATGGCCATTTGAAAATGGCGTCCACTTTATGCAGGTCCATTCTGATGCCTCCTGGAGTAAGAATAAAACCCAGAAACTCAACTTCGGTGACGTGAAAAAAGCACTTCTCCAGCTTTGCATATAAACGACGTTCCTGGAGCTTGGAGAGGACTGAACGGACGTGCTTGATATGATCCTGTTTTGAAGTTGAGTACACTAAGATATCATCTATGTACACTAGGGCGCAGACATCAATTAACTCTCTCAAAATGTCATTCATGAAATACTGAAGTGCTGCAGGAGCGTTGCATAACCCAAAGGGCATGACTTGATATTCGAACAAACCATATTTGGTGCGGAAAGCAGTTTTCCATTCATCTCCGCTGCTGACCCACACCAGGTGGTAATCTCCTCGAAGGTCCAGTTTGGTGTAAATTTGGGCATCTTTGACCTGGTCCAGCATTTCTGGGATGAGCGGCAAGGGGTAACGGTTCTTTACAGTGATCTGGTTTAATGCGCGGTAGTCAATACAGGTTTTTGGGTCCCCTTCTTTTTTCGGTACGAAGAACAAAGGATTAGCTGCAGGGTACTTGGATGGGCAGATGAATCCATTTGCGAGGTACTGGTCTAAATAAGCCTTCAGATGAAGGTTTTCGGGTTCCGTGAGAGCATAGATTCTGCTGCAAGGAACTTGAGCACCGGGAACAAGGTCGATCTGGCAGTCATAGGGCCTGTGCAGCGGCAGCGTGTTTGCTTGGTCCTTCTGGAATACATCCTGGAAATCGTGGTATTCCTCAGGTAAGGTACTAGTCACTCCCAAAGTTGCCACTTCAGGAGTCATAGAGATACTGAAAGCAGGTTTCTGTTCTTGGTAATAACAGGCTGGAGAGCAGTTGCTGGGAAAGGTTAATTTTCTTGCCTGCCAATCAATCAAAGCGTTGTGAGCAACTAACCATGGCATCCCTAGTATGAGCCAGAATTCAGGTGCCTTGATGAGATCAAACGAAATAAGTTCCCGATGTCCGTCCTGGCACAGCAAGGTTATCTTGGCTGTGCGCTGGGTTACGGGTCCGGAAGCGATTTCTGTCCCATCCCCTGTGGTTACTTTGTCTGTAGTTGGCTTGGAACACAGGGGAAGCCCCATCTTTGCAGCCAGGTCCTGATCTATATAATTCCCAACTGCTCCGCTGTCAATGTATGCTTCAATGGCATGCATTCTTGACGACCGTTGGTTATTAATTAAGATCACCGGAATTGCAAAGTGTGAGGTCGGTGTCTCTATTCCCTCACTCGACAAACTGACCTCTACGTTTGCCGAGCTGGGCAGTTTCCCAACAGACACTCCTTCTCTTCATCTTTTTCAGTGGCTCCAAAGATCTTCCTCTGAGGTTTCACTGGACATTCCTTCAGGAAATGCCCTGACTTTCCGCAGTACAGACATAGTTGTTGTTGTCTCCTTTTATCTCACTCTTGTTTCGTTAGCAGGGGTCGTACTCCTCCGATTTGCATGGGCCCCACAGTATTTTCTTGCAATCAAGTTACATTGTCTCTAGGTCGAACATGCACTGGCCGAGGGTCCATTTTCAAACGGTCTGCTTTTCGGTCTTGTAACCGGTGGTCCAATTGCACAGCCAAGTCTATGAATTCAGAACAATCTCTGGGAGGATTAACCACTTGAGCTAGAACGTCTTTTAATTCGCCTCGTAAGCCCCGATGAAACAACGTGGTTCTTTTGTTCTCAGGCCACCTAGCTTCAGCATCCAATCGGTTGAAAGTAGCGATTTACGTTAACAAATCCTGATTCCCCTGTCGGAGGGAAAGAGTTCATTGTCCACAGCTTGTTCTCGGGTATTGCGAGCAAAGAGTTTTTCCATTTCCCTCTGAAAGTCCCCAAAGTTATGTAATAAAGGATCATCATGGGACACCAATGGTACCGACCAATCTGTGGTGCTGCCACTTAGGTATGATAAAACAAAGGCTATCCGGGCTTGGTCATTTGGGAATGCTCCCGGCCTGCAAAGAAAATGAAGGCGACACTGATTCATGAAAGCTGCGTATTTTCATGGATCACCAGCAAACCTTTCCGGTGGTGCCAAAGGAACTGTACCTGGTAACACAACTTGTACCGGAGTAGAGACAGTGGATGACATGCTAGGATTTTGCATCGGTGGGTTGTTCCCAGGTAGAGGTGTCTGACGCGCTTGTGATTGCAAGACTTGCCTGCTGATATCTTCGGTACGCTCTTTAGTCACCAATAAGTCTCTCCGGAGAGCGTTAGTCTCCTGTCTGGCAGAGTGAACCTCGGCACGAAGTTCTCCCAACAATTGGTCTAATTCTGATGTTTCCATGGCGCCCAGGTGGATTGGTTTGGCAGGCTTTGTGTTCTGTTACGCTCACCTGGTATCCACGGGGATGCCACCCAGCTTTGGGATCTCTGGTGCCCTTCTCAGCTGATCCCAGGTATAATCAGTGGAGAAGTTCTGCCTGGAAAACAGGTGGGCAATGTTCAAGACTGGGCAACTGGGGTAAGAGCCTCCCAACACCCCGTATGCCCGCAGCCATTCCCCGGACCTTTCCTCACCTTGTTATGGGTTTTGGCATGCTCTCCATCCTGCCTTCTTGGCAGGGGCGCGTTGTCCTTTGTGGGCGAGTGTGATCTAGTTACTTCACTGATGCAGATCCCTTTAGAGTCTTTCAGGTAGGTCTTATTACTGTTATACTGTATGCCGTTCTTGAATTTAAATAGTGTCTTTTCTCTCTCCTTAGGTGCGCAGAAGTTCGCTGTCGAACGTTGGCTGAATTGGGACTCACCGGTAGGTGATGGTGCTTCAAGAGCGCCTTGATGCGGTAGGTAGGCGCTATGCGCAGCGCTATGATGCCTTGCCTTTGCTAACCTGTTGTCTTTTGTTCCCGTAGGTTGCGGTGCTCACCCGGAGCAAGAAGTCCCAAGGCAATGCTGGTCGATGGGCAACTCGTGAGGTAAGCTGCCGCCACAATTGTAAAATGTCTAATGTCCTGTTTCTCTCCTTTTGCAGATCCGACGGTCCGGGAGGCTCGCTGTTCCTTGGATGCTGTTTGCAGGAGCGGAGGGCAGCTAGCGGTGGAATCACAGGTCAGCTGCTGCTATTAACGATGTCCTTTTGTTTTTCAGATGCTGTTCTTCCGAGGTTCGCAGATGCAGCTGAACACAATGAGTGTCACTTTGCAGAATTGCAAAGTAACGCGAAGCGTGTTATCCAAGTCGGGTGTGGGTTAAATAGCATCAAGAAAGTAGTCCAGGTAAAATAGTCCCTAGGCTACCACACCCAAAACACTATACTACATAGCTTGGTTCCATGGAGCCAAGCTATGTGGATGCCTCCATGTTGACTGGCACTAAAATAAAGTAGTTCCCAAGCACAAGTCTTCATTAAGTTTGAGCCTGGCGCCAAAGGCGCCAGGACTGGCCCCAAGAGGGCCTAGGCAAAGGATTCCTAAGCTTATTGATGGCCTGAACCGAGACCCCTCCTGGCCCATGGACCTGCCGGGGGGGTTTCAGGAAG
Organism: Ambystoma mexicanum; assembly: GCF_040938575.1. Taxonomy (NCBI): domain Eukaryota; kingdom Metazoa; phylum Chordata; class Amphibia; order Caudata; family Ambystomatidae; genus Ambystoma; species Ambystoma mexicanum. The sequence continues at coordinate 680,917,495 of NC_090929.1, read as the reverse complement.
TGGATCATGACAGTACGGTTCAAAAGTTACCAAGGTTTTTGTGAAGCTAGAGTCAAGATTTCAAAATGAACGATGCACTATTGAAGATTTGAAACAAAGATTTCTTAACACTAAAGAATCTATGGAGCCTCAAACTACATGACAGCCCAGCCACCTATCCAGAGGCGTCTCCGGATGGTTTCTGTCTGAACGAGACGTTTGCCTTTCTCCAGAAAATATATATATTAGCGCCACAATGATCAAGGATTATGTGGAGGAGAGAAGAATTTAGAATAGACAGAAGAGATTCAATAATGCAGTTATGGATAGGTTAAAATGGATGGAATAGTATTACTTTAAGCTAAGAGATTGGTTATGGACAGTTCTAGACTAGATACTCACTCCTATGGCTTTGGAATGGAGTGGGCCCCGTCAAAGATCTGGTCAAGGGTTTGGCTGGTATTCTCTCGCCACCGGACAGGTCTCAGTTCTGCTCTCAGCACTGCACTGCGGTCTGCGCGGTCTCTTGGACTGGATCTGATGGGTTCTGGATACAGCTCTGCTTTCTGGGTCTGGATCTTGGTTCTAGCACAGGGTTCTTGGCTAGAACAGCAAAACAGCACAGCCCGGCTGTGGAATGTGAGAGCGCCTTGGAAGTTTAGGGGTTAGAATCAGGTTGCTAGGTTCTGCAGGCCTGCTGAGAAGGGTTCAGCTTTTAGGTTAGGCTTTTCTGCTTCAAAGTTCTAGAGTGGGTTCTATAGTTTGGTTCTGTATCTATGTCTGGAGCTTTGTCTGGAGCTTCTTGTAGGGTGCTTCGCCAAGAAATCAGTTGAGTAGTGGAAAAGTGTGTGTTATCTGTCCTCAGCAGTCCCTATTTATGTATTTCCAAAGTGGGTGGGGAGGCTGATTCTACAATGCCCAACCCTCTAAGGCTCTGATAGGTTAGAGGATTCCCTGTCCCCTGATTGGAGAAAGGATCAGCGTGTCATCCTGTGTCATCTTTATGGCTTGGGGGAAAACACGCCCCTTTGTTTCTGTACAGTATATCTTATTTTTCCTAAAACACATATTTACAATATACCCAACTTGTTAATATTACATAAATCATATGACAGATTAACTAAGGTACATTTCTGTTCAACTCTCATCTTCCTAGGAGCTTAGGTCAGAAATTACCACTTTTCGTGCTTTTGGTGGGTTTCTCAATATTATTTCTGCACCAATTTTTAGACATGCATGCACACCCCATCTGGGCACATTTCTGTAATTTTTTAGGTTCCTGGCATAAACACAGTAGCTACAATATGAATAATTACGGGGTTTGGTCTCAGAACATCGCACAGAGTCCAGCTTAGTCTTAAACTGTGAGCAAATTTTTCATTTTAACAATCTTAAAGTTTCACATTTTTATCAGTTCGGTACAATATTTGGGAAGCATTTTTCTAAAACATACATTTGCTGTGCTTTCTGAATCCACATAATGGTTTGTCTCTGCTTCCAAGGTCTGGGCTGACTCAGAGGTCACATGTCCTTCTTCCTGCTAGCAGTTTGTTGTCAGTCACACCCAAATTAGCATTTTCTATTCAGCCCAAGGATTCCTTTATCTGCACTGAGAGCAACAGGCTAGGGTGCCACTCCCAGTTCCTTTTGACACCAGCATGTCAATCTCTTAGCCAAGGGCAGGGGGAAGTGTCTTTTGTCCAGGGAGAAGGTGTGGAATTCGTTTGAACACAGTGTGGGAAACTTTAACTCTTAGCCCAATGTCTACAAATTGTCTTTTCCTATAATATAAATCACATTTTTAACACATATATTAAACAATTTCTTGCTTCAAGCCTTTTCAGAATATGGTTTTAAATTGTATCCACCTCTTAGGCTTCTGATAGCAAGTCTTTCTTTGGCATAGTTTTGAGTTCCATGTTCAACTTTACCTGAAATGGTTTTAACACGCCGGCTTCTGGTAGAGGTGAGTAACGGTATTACACCCATTTTTGACAGGTTTCTTCCAGCAAGCAATCCTCAAAAGTATACTTTGTTCAGATATAGATGCACTTCTGTGGACCTTATATCTATGTAGATTCTTGCGGGAGAATGATGTTGGCCACTCAACAAGGAGGTTGGATCTTTTTGGGTGGTTTGTAAGCCATGATTTCTACAAACTTGACACCAAATAAAAACGGATTTTTGAAACCAGCTCTGTTTCTTTTGCAATGATTTTGCTCTGTGAGCAGCCAAATGACGGGCTTTGGCAGTGGTCTCCTGTGTTACCACTGACCTAGGCAAAAGTAGAGGGTGGCCTATTTTTCAGGTTTTCACTGCGCACTTTCTGGTGATTTCTGGCGAGCAGCATGCTTTCTGGTGGCCATTATGATGTTTCTGCTGCCAGCAAGGCACAGTGATGTTGCAGGGCTTGGATTAGTGGGTTAAGACATCCCACATCCCATGAGTGCGCGCGCTGTGCGACGGCTCACTCGTAATATGGGGGCTGGCCTGGAAACAGGACGTGTCCACAGCGGACACATAGCAACCAGTGCAAAGTCCGTAGTTAGAGTCCTTCGTTTTCTGTTTTCTGTTGAAGCAAAGTGAAGCGAAGCAGCAATGTGGGAACAAACGGACAGCAAGCTGCAGCCAAGCAGTACTCTCAAAGTACTCCCATGAGTTGTCTACATATAGGCTGAAGTGAACTAGGACAATAAGATGTTTTGATACAGAAAATAGTCCATGAGCTAGATATGGAATGTTGGAGTGCTACATAGTCATGCTTTATTTTGGGAAGGCGATAAAGGGACTTGTGAGGGGAGCAGGAACCCCTGAGAAACTTGTGGAATACAGATGTGTAGGAGATTACTCAAACATTGCTGCGGAGCGTCAGTGCTGCATTTCGTTGATAAGGATGTTATAGCTTGCAAAAGGCCATTGACTTACACAGTGGCTGAGAATTAATAAAAGCATGTTTTAGCAAGGTCTAGGAAGGGAGATGTAGAGTCTTTACTGAGATCAGCAATATTGGTTTCATTATTGATTGTGGACATGACGTCAAACTCTGAAAGTGGTTGGAATGGGCAGGAAGTATGCTCTGAAGTATCATTAGGAGTGGCCTTAATTAGTAATGTCGGGAGCCACGTGGATCTAAAGACCAAAGGTGAATGGGGACCTTGTAAACCGCTTTTATGACAGTGCCCACAAAACATGCTAGCACTGGCACTGTTCAAACATGTTCATGATGCCTGTGTCTATAATATATGCCAGTAATGCCCTGAACAATGCTGTCTTCGCTTCCTGTTCCCAAATGTATGACAGCATTACCACTGCAAGCCTCTTTTGTGATAGTGCTCACAATATATGACTGCACCGTCACTATTAATTACATGTTCATGATACCTGGGTCTACAACTTATTCCATCATGAACATGTAAAATATTTTCATGATAGTTCCCATGTTATATATGCCAGCACAGACACTGTAAAGTACATATTCATGATATTCTCCTCTGTCTACAATTTATGCCAGCATGGTCCACAAAAAAACTTGTTCCTGCTGGCTGTACCTAAATATATGCCAGTATTCACCCTGTAAAACATTTATGTGACAGTGTCCGCAATGTATGCCAGCATGCCACTGACAACAGAACATTCATCCGGCCAAAGAAGGTGCACAGTTCCACCTGATCCTACCAAATAATCACACACACACACACACAGGAGCATGCATCACACTAACACACACAAAAACCAACCAGTCCCTCACTCACATGCGCACACACATCACCCATTCACTCACATGTACGCACAGACATTCAAACACTTGCACACGCATTGCATAACATTCAAGACATGCATGCACTCATTGACTACACTTTGCAAAAACGTAGCTGCTCATTGTGCCTGTGTGCGTATCCTCGGTGCATTCCCTATGTTAGTGATGTGCTACTGAACGTTCAGTGATATTTGCAGTACTGTTTACAAAAAGCAAATTTCGAAAACATCGAAATACTGTGTGACCTCATGAAAAAGGGACTCCATAATTGTTCAGTGGCTTGGGATCTATTGGAAAACATGCTAAAACGAAACCGTTTTTTGGGAGTCTTTGGAAAGCCTGTCCCTGCTCTGGCCGCCTGCCTGCCTAGTGTGTGACTCGCACGCCTGTGTGTACTTTGTGTAGGAAGGATAGGACATGTGAGGCTCGAGCTGCCGCATGCAGGCCAAGGAGGGCTGTCACTTCTGATGCATTGCCGTTTCAATGATTATAGATTATGCTTGTTATGAAATAAATAGACTGCTGGCAAGGTAGTAGGGCCTCCCTAATTTATACATCAAGGCTCCTTATTGACATTTGCGGCAAAGCAAGCTCTTGGGTCCAGCAAATGTCTTCCCCCGCTCATTGACTGCGAGATGTATTTGAAAACAAAGTGCTTGTTTCTCCCACAGGCTAATGAACTAAGACATCACGGTTTCTTTCATATAAACCGTTTAACTTAAAAATCAATTATTAATATAAAAGATGTATCGCTCTCATAAGTACAAAGCATTGCACATAAAAAGTGCGTTTGGAGGGCTGCAGAGGGAATAGCGATGGCGCTGGTAATTTTCATGACTAACAATTCTTGAGAAAGGCTTGTCCCTGGCCGGTATACAAATATAACACGCACAACACTCAGACGCCAATACGCAGGCACGTGTGCACACTCACATACATGTGCAATGACACTCTTCATTTCCTTCTTGATCGCCCTCCTATTTTAACCCTCACTTTCTCTGTTAGTGTACTTTTTTTTTTAAAGCAGTACTTGTTTGGCACAACTTGGACACCGAATGCTTTAAACGTGTCATCAATTAAGTTTTTATTTGCCGAAAAGCATTTGTATTTTCTTTTTATTTCAGACGGGCATTCTTATGCTTCATGTATAGAAGTCTCATTTTTGTTATGCATGTTTTATTTCAAATTTGCATAATCTTTAAATGCAGTCCTATATACATCATGCAATGCAAGGATGACATGTCTGCCAATCATTACCTTTCATTCTTCTTGCTGTGGCTGTTCATGTTGGAAACATGTTATTTTTACTCAGCTATTAGCTTTTTTTGTGTAGCGTGCCTACGTTTTAAGAATGGAGACCAAGCAAGAGACGTATTTTTCAAACAGTTTCACTGAGTCCAGTTTGCCTTTCTTCCCATCAATAGTTGAGTCTATTTTTGGAAGACTATTGTCAGGGTCGGACTGGGACAAGAAATAGGCCTGGTCACCCAAAAAATAGTGGGCCACCCCTCGGCTCTAAAAAGTGGCCCACCCCTCGCTTCCCAACCCTTGACATCTGATGACATCACTGGAAGTGATGCCCCGCGATGAAACACGACCTTTCACCCCTTGACAAAACAGGAAAGTGGCATCAAATGACATTGTTCCTAAGTAAACTGCGAAAAATATGGTTATGATTTCACATGTCATACAAGAATGGATCACCATATGTGATGTATAGATCCATATTGTCAAATTACTGTGAATCCAAGCAGACGTCCAAGGCCAAATTACAATGTTATTGTATAGCACTTACGCGTAAGCTCTATTTTATAGAATAAATGTACATACAATATCACCGAACCTGTGTTGGTACTCATTAATCGACCTTAGAAATATAAAAGGGTTTTTGAAAAAAAAAGAAATTGAAGAAAAAAGGTTTTTTTCCACTTTTTTTTCTCCAAACTGGCCCAGGCATGGCCAGAAACCGGCCCCCACTCCCCAGGGACGATTTTGGCACAGCTGCGGGCCGAAAGGCTGAGGGGGACAATCCGACCCTGACTATTGTTATTTCATCCATTTGAGTGAACATTTGGAAAATATGCTGTAAACGTCCACTCTTTGCAGACTATGGGGTCCATCCAGAGACCACTTCCGGTACAGGGAGACTTGGGCATCCTGCATTTGCTATAGAGCAGTGCTCTTCAAACTAGGACTGGCCTCGCTAAAATGGCCGCGGCGCGAGGCTCTTAAAAAATGGAGTACGGTGACTGCTTTCAATAGGAGGGAGAAGAGAACTCGACAAATATATTTATAGTCAAAGGACAGGTCAGCATTAAAAAAGTTTGAATATCACTGCTATAGACTGTTGCTGCTCTTCGAGGCCGCGTTACTTTCCCGCGCTGTTGTGGCAGCAGAAGCTGACCAGTGCCTGGCAGGAGGGAATGGAAGCGGGGGTCAGAGAGGTCACGCAGGACCTGTAAAGGGACATGGGTACAATACCCTGCGTCTTCAGAACATGACTTCAGCTGCGTTCCATTCTGCCTAACAACCTACACCAACAACCGCAAAAATATCCAGCAAGGAGGAAATGAGAAAGGCTGCCACAATGAGACCATCTTCAGAGCAATAGGGCCGTGCGGGGAACGCGAAACAAGATCAAAAGCAGCAGGTCCGCAAACTGCGTCGCCCCCCCCCCAAGCCCCCCGCCTGTCAAGCACCTCAAAGGACTCATTTTCACTTTGAACCAAAAAGCGAATCATCTTTTGTGTAATAAATTAGTCAGAACACCACAGTAATGAAACACATCCTGAGACTATGTATTTTTTTTTTTAAGGGTAGACTTTTGTAGGATGACTCGAATAATCCATGTGACCCTAGCGCCACTTTTCTGGTGGCACGATGTCCTTCCTCACAGCATTGTCTCAGGTGACTGTATGCAATGTGTTCAATTACAATACTGCAAGGCTGCAGCTCCCAGAGTATATAACTTTTTTAAATGCCCTAGAAAAGATTTGGGCGTCGGTGCTTACAGAGGTCCCAAGGGCTGTATCCATGGATTATCGTCACATGCAGTAATTATCAGTACCGCATGGTGAAATGTGAGGGTTGCCACAGGAGTAGGCCTGTATTGCTAAGCAGGGAGCAAAACATGCAGATAATTGCAAATCTGCACTTCTAGGCTTTCTAGACTTAAAAAAATATATGTGTCCATCCCTGTTAGAGGGAGCATATGATACAGTAGTGGTATCACGTGGTTACTGTAACATATAGGGCCAGTACTCACCCTCTGTGCCTCATACAACACTTGTGGGGACGTACCCCCATTTTCAAAACCCCTGAGGATCTCCCAGCGCCTTTTGTCCCTTAAATTGAAGGGACGTGCAGCTCCTGCATCCCTTCACTTAAAGGACAGTGGGCCCCATGAAATGTTTGATGCCCTTGGTGGTATCTCTGCGGTAAATCCACCGAGATATTACCAAACTACATTGCCATTACCAACCATTACTTGGTCTACCGGTAGTACTGCTGGATTACAAGTGGTGGTAGTTGGTGTTGGTCCCCATTAATTGGAGCCCATAGGACTCCATGGGGGATTTCGGTGGCATTAATGCTGGCGGTAATTCTGCTGGTGGTAATAACACCAAATTGGATGGTAAGGTGGTGGAAATACATCCAGCTTCTTGCTGGAGAGTTTTCCTCCACCGTACTCCCAAACTCATAGTTGGGTGGTACAGTAATGTGTCAGCAACCGTATTACCGTCATATTTTTACCGAACCACCTAATTTATAATGCCCAATATGTTATTTCCATTGCCAGCGGGCAGTAGGGGTAACATTTTTACCTCCACTTGTTGGTGTGCAGGCAAAAATAGGAGGACTCCTGATGCAGATTTCAGGCTGCTAATCAAGTGGTAATTACTGCATGTAATAATCCCCCAGAATTTTGCAAGAGGTACAGTAAATACATCATGATCTGTAATCCGGCGGGTATTAATGGCAAGCAGCATTTAAAAGCCTTTCCCACAGTCCCACAATGAGACCCTTCAAGTTATCTGTCTGCCATGAATATATGAATGGTGAGATCGGCTTTTTTAAAAGATTGAAACCCTAATAAAAGAGACCATGCAGGCCACAGGTCCTCGTCTTTCGTGCGGCATATGTGCTCACAAATAAGGGATGAACTGGTCTGTAGGCCCCAAAAATCCAGATTTCATAACAGACCACGAAGTAATGGAAAATATGAATGTGGGCCTTGTGTTGCATCCTGCGTATGTATGAATGAGGTCTGAGTCAGTGTAAGAGCTGTGTTGGAATGCTAGGGGAGCCTGGAGTGTTGGGGCACCTGGGGATTCCAAGAGAGACAGTTAGGGACTTGGAGCTGGGCAGGGAACCAGGGTAGAAGCTACTGTTGGTCTCTCTTTCCTATATTCAATACTGAACCTGTAACCAAGAGAATAAAGCGTGTTTCTTTTTCTACATACCTGGGTCAGCCTGGTTCCTGCTCCTTGTTATTACTGGCCCAGGGTAGATCCTGCAGGAGGCAGGATACATCACCTTGTTATGGAAGATAGCGAAACTGAGAGGATGATTTGGCAAACTAAGGAGAAGAAAGCTAAGATGCACTAGGGACATTTTCGCTAGGAACATATTGTTGATGAATTGTATTGGCTAACTTATTAACTCCTATGTTAATAATGTTAATAATGTTACTAACTATGTTAATAATTCTGCTGTTTGAATAGCACCGCAATCACCACAAATCCAGTTTCAGAGCGCTTGGCAACAATGTTACTTATTGCCATCACTATTGGACGCAAGTGGCACTCAATTTCTCAATTTGGCGGGTTTGGGAGGGTGAAGGACGGAGTCAACCCGCCTGGGGTATCAAAACCGTGATTCAAAGAATTGTCTTGTTTCTGCAGGAGGAAAGTTTATGCTTGGACCATTCGCCTAGAAACACCAGACTTTCAGCGTGAGAAACTTAAACAGCTGGACATTTTGACACTGAAAGAGGAGCAGGTAATTGGTTCTGCTTTGAACTGCTCTAAAGTGAGATTTGTTTTTGCATGTTTTGTCACTGTACAGCTCCCGCATAAAAAAAGATTTGAAAATAAATAGACTATACCGAATACCTGTGTTAAAGGACCAAAAGACAAGCCACAAAATCAGTGTAGTCCAAGCATCTTAACTTTGCAGAATGGGCCTATGAGACATCTGGCAAGGGTGGGATTGCCTGAGCTTTTTTGATTTGTATTAACCTAAAAGAATGAAGGTAATTCTATTGCTGAAAGGGAAGTCTGCTAATCAGACCTCCCTTTCATAAATGCTCCATGGCAAAAATGTAGTGTATACATGTGCCTCCGCTCAGACAGCCTACAGGAGCCCCCAGGCCCAACTCTGTAGTGACACAGGGTAGGTTCAAATGCCACATGTGCATTCCTGACAGATACTGGGAAGAAAAGCTCCTGCAGGCAGAGTTGACTTTTTAATCTTCTGCATCTCTTATCTAAATTATAATAATTGTATGCCTTAGTCGGTCTAC